>NW_015168105.1:254248-256041 GCF_001447785.1 Gekko japonicus
CTATTGTGCTCTCCCATACACCAGCTGGAGCATGGCACGCTGGTCGATATGCGTCCTTTCTCCGACATCGATAATGTCGAGATCTCAGTCGTCTCCCGGGCACGGATCACTCTCCCTCTGCTCAGTCTTCGACATCGACAGATCCCTAAAAGCACTCAACGTCATCCTCCCTCTCTGTTCGCCGAGGATTGGACATTCAATATCGATGATTGGGCTAATAGGGGCCACACACGGTGACTGTCTCCAAGATGCTCCCGCTCCAGGAGTAGATCCCCATGAGTCTTCTTGCCCCCACCCGCTCCTCTCTCCAGGGATCACCACCAACTGCATTATCTTTATGGGGCTTATCCACCAGCATCCATGCCGTGGTTGACTCCAGCAGGTTACTCTGATTGGGATCGTTACTCTACCCACAGATCACAGTCACCCTATAAATCGAGGCCTTCGGCATCTCTCTCCGATTCACCAGATCATCCATCTGATGACCCTCCTGGATATCAACCAGATCAATATTGTCCTCCCAGTCCCCCTATCCCACCGTCAACAGATCCAACCAGTCAGGTCAAGACCACTCCGGTACAATTGCCAGAGCCCGATTCCTCTGACTCTGTGGATGAGGATTCTGATACAGGGGCTTCGGATATCCATAGCTCCCCTGACCAGCCATCTCCTAATCAAGCAGTAGCCGACGACCAACCTATATCTCCGTCTGAGAATTTAACCTCCTATGGAGAACTTATAAAAAGAATGGCACACTCCCTTGGCCTTTCTGTCATACAACCACATCCACAGGTGACAGATGCTGTCTTCGATGTAGTCCAGCTAACAGCTATAGCACTCCCCATGTCTACAGTCCTGTTACAGGCAGCAAAGGCTCTGTGGGATAAACCGTCTTAGGCTCCAGTGTCCACACGTCGCTTGGACCACATGTACAGAGTCCAAGAAACTGGAGCAGAATTCTTATTCTCCCACCCTCAACCAAATTCCATGGTAGTCACTTCCTCATCCAAGTCCAAGAGTACATATTCTGCACCTTCAGACAAGGAGAGCAGAAAGTTAGATGCATTCGGACGCCGTTTCTACTCTACGGGAGTGCTAGGAGTAAAAACCACCAATTACTTAGCGTGTATGAGTAGATACCAGTACACCTTGTGGGAAAGGCTTTCTGAGCTTCTGGTTCATCTCCCAGAAGACAAGCGTCAGGCAGCCCACATTATCCATGGTGCTGGCAAAACAACAAATCAATGCTTCCAAACACACGCTAGACACTTCCTCAAGGACAATGGCTTCAGCCATAGCCCTACGAAGGAATATTCTGGTTCATCTCCCAGAAGACAAGCGTCAGGCAGCCCACATTATCCATGGTGCTGGCAAAACAACAAATCAATGCTTCCAAACACACGCTAGACACTTCCTCAAGGACAATGGCTTACAATACCGACCTCGTCCCTGGTCCAGACCCTGGCAAAAACGCACCCCAAACCGTCAATCTCCTGACCAGCAATGGAAGCCACGTACATCCTCTGGAGGCCAGAAACCCACATTCCAGAAACCTAGATTTGGATCGGGACAACAGTCTTCCTGCAATAAGCAGGCAAAGTCCGCCAAGCAGGGTTTTTGACTTCCATATCTCCCAGTCACCTCCAACCCGTCTAACCACTTTCCTCCAATCCTGGCACCTCATCACCACGGACGAATGGGTGCTGTCCATCTTGACCCAGGGTTACCGTATAGAATTCATCCAGAACCCCATTACTCCTGTCTTCACGCCCCCTTCTCCAGCTCTCCTGGAA
>NW_015168105.1:257326-260165 GCF_001447785.1 Gekko japonicus
CAGGGTATAAATGTAAATAAATAAATAAATTCTTCCACTCTTCCGCAGGTGGGGGTTCCCCCAGATAGATGTTTTTGCCACCAGGGCGAACAAAAAGTGCCCTCTGTTCTGCACCCGAGGTGGCAGGGACCCACAGTCTCTAGGGGACAGTCTCCTCTATCTGTGGTCCAGAGGATTTCTCTACCTCTTCCCTCCACTGTCTCTGCTTCTGAGAGTGGTCTGCAAAATCATCAGCAACAGAGCGAACTGCGTCCTCATAACTCCGTGGTGGCCGAGGCAACCGTGGTTCTCAACCATCCTCAATCTGTCAGCAGGGAACTACCACCAGTTTCCTCCAGCACAAGACCTCCTGTTCCTAACAGAGTCCCCTCTCCTATACCACGACGTGCCACGAATGAAGTTGACAGCCTGGAGAGTAGCGCCAACAGCTTTTCCGCCCGCATAGCAAATGTCTTGCTAAACTCCAGAAAGTCCACTGCACGAAAGTCCTATCATTACAAGTGGTGAAAATTCTGTTCCTCTTTGGGTGACGATGCCCCTCGAGCCACCTCCGCAGGTCTCAAGAAAGTTTTCAAATTCCTCCCGTCTCTCACGGACTCGGGACTTTCACATTCCTCATTAAGGGTTTATTTGGCCACACTTTTGGCCTACCATGTTCAAGTTGAGGGATGCACACTGTTCTCACATCCACTTTCAAAACGTTTTTTGAATGAACTGTTGCACCTTTACCCTCCCATCAAAACTCCTGTCATCCCCTGGGACCTTCCCCTGGTCCTTCGCCAACTCACCAGGAAACCTTTTGAGCCGCTCACAACTTGCGACCTAAAATTCCTGTCATGGAAAACGGCCTTTCTGGTTGCTGTCACTTCAGCAAGGCGGGTTGGAGAAATACTGGCTTTCTGACATGACACTCCTTGTCTTTTTTGCCGGATGGCGTCCACCTCGTACCTGACATCTCGTTCCTGCCAAAGGTAGTGTCAGAATTTCACCTACAGGCAGAGATCTTCCTCCCGGTTTTTCTTCCCAGCGCCAACATCCTCAGAGGAGAGGCTGTTACACACCTTGGATATGAAACATGCGCTTCTGTTCTACCTAAACAGAACCCGTCCAATGAGACATGACTCAACTTTTCGTCTCCTATGCGCCAGCAAGGCTGGGGACTCGCATCACAGCTCAGCGCCTATCAAGGTAGATTGCGGGTCTCATCTGCCTCTGCTACCTTATTGCCAAGCAGCCATTGCCTGGCCCTATCAGGGCTCATTCAACCAGAGCTGTTGCAGCCTCAACTGCCTTCCTCCAGGGAGTTCCCCTAATGGACATTTGCAGAGCCGCTACGTGGGCCACGCCTAACACATTCATAAGGCACTACACCCTAGACATCCATAAGAACTTTCGTACCAACATGGGACGTCACATCTTATCCTCGGCTACGCAGTAAGGACCTGCCAGCACCCTCCTCCAGGTAGGCCACTGCTTGCTAATCTCCCATGGGTGTGAAGCACAGAGACCACGTCGAAAATAAACAGGATGCTTACCTGTAACTGGTGATCTTCAAGTGGTCATCTGTGCATTCACACCATCCGTCCTCCTTCCCCGCTGCTGTCAGCTTCTACATTTTTCATAGGGGTTGATTGGTTCGAAGGAACTGGCAGGATGTCCGCACCCACTCCTCTGGGCATGCATGGTGGGGTTCCTGCGCATGCCTGAGGTCTGGGTGCGAAAATCCGTTAAGAGCTTGCTACAATGCCGATCGATCCAGCACATGCGCACTGTATCCCATAGGTGTGAATGCACAGATGACCACTCGAAAATCACCAGTTACAGGTAAGCAACCTGTTTTTTTTTTAGACTCAAATCTCTACCATATGTAGGCACAGGGTATTCTCTAAATGGGATCATGTGAAGCATGCTTTGCACATTCCATGTGCACATTACTTCATTAAAATTTGTGTTGCTGCAGTTGATTAAGGGGAGACATTTAGCGATTACTTCAACACTAGACAGCTTTAGTCAGTTACAATATTGGTTTTCACATGATTAATATAGTATTTTCATCAGTGGTGTGCTGCATGTAACACCAATATTTTTTTCTTTCAGCAGAAGAAGCTGCCAATTTCCTTTCCTGCTGGAATGGATGTGGATAAGTTCTTGTTATCGTTGCATTATGACGAATAAAGAACTGTTTTCATGTCAATCATGTTGCTCCCCAGTGAGCTAAAACAAGAACAAATTGTATGCTGCACACTTGGAAAACTGAAGTTTTCACTTTATAAAAGAAAATCACACTGGTTCTGAAGGGCATTAATATTTATCGATAGAATTTCCAGTTGGTGAATGGTCTTCAGAGACAGCACTTAATACAGAGCCCATCTTCTAAATTTGCACAGGTGTACTTGGCTGCTGTAAATATTGTACAGATGTTGATGTTTTAAAACAAAATATTTTATTAACTGTAGACACTGTTACCTGTTCAAACTGGTTCCACAATGATGAGCACTTCTGCTCCTAAACATGCCTAAAAGTTGGTGCCACTGAAATCAATGGGACTTGCTTCCGAGACACATACTTGAGGTCACAAAATCTGCAAGTAAGCCTCAGACTGTGGATTTCGTTGGGGAAAAGGTAGTGGTTATCTCAAGTCTTCAAGGGATAACTAAACTACAAAAATGAAAATTCATCTACTTTTGTATGGGGAATCTATTTTTCCTGTTCTGCATATCTTTCCCTCTAGTTACAAATATTACAATAAAAAGCTTTTCAACTTTCTGGTAACACTTTGAATCTTAAACAGTCATTTCATTCTGTGTACAAATGCAACTTTTTGTCTTTCTTAAAATTG
>NW_015168105.1:260598-267567 GCF_001447785.1 Gekko japonicus
AAAAATGGGCCGGGTTGGGGGGGGGGGAGACTAGAACAGGCTCATAACTCAATTCCTGTACTTAAACTCTTGAAACATAGTTGGGCTGGATGGGTTACCTTCCTAGGGAACCTGGGAGGTTGTTAAAGTTAACTCAAAACCTGTCATTGAGAGAAACTCTGGTCCTGTAAGACTCGAGACAAAATGTCCTAATCTTCAAAACAAACTATATATTGCCCAGTCTGTAATGCTTTGGAAAAGGAGTGGGTAAATATGTAGAGGATTTCTGGGGCCTGGGTCACACTGATACAGCATGTGCCTTCTGTCAAATGTATGTTAATGATCCAGTTGTCTAATGGCAAATTACCACTGGTGAAATATGCACGTCCAGCTAGGAGCTTGAAGAATTACCTGACTGTCTTAGGTTTGGGATCTCTCAAGAGACTGGTTCTGAAAGAACAAAAGATAGCTTGCAGATTACTCATTATTACTAAGGGCGCAACTAGATATTACAGTGTCCTTTAATTAAATGCCTATAGCAATCAAAAAAGTCAACTTGTACATATGCAAGCTGTAGGCAGAATTCTCTGGTCTTCTCTCCCAGCTAATGCAGTGGCCACAGTATAGTATGCCACATCTGTACATATCTAGCAAAAAAACCCGAACTCACTATAGTTGCTGTGTATCTTTTTTCTGCTGCAAATGGAGACCATATACCACCATTTTTTTCCTGACTTGAGAACACAGCAGGCAGCTTTGTCTACATCATGAAAATACTAAAATGTTATGACCAGAATGAAGAATGTGCAGATCCTGTGGTTTGTGTGGAATTATTTTAACATATCTACTAGTAAATCATGATTGTATACTATCTTTATTGTCTTGATTAGAAGTCCAACATGTTTTGTAATTCCATGGTATAAAACCACATTTGCTTTGAAGCATGCTATAGTAAAAAACATTATGAAATTTTCTTTGAAAAACAATGATGAACTGAGTTTTAAGATCCAGGTGGCAATTCCATAAATATCTGTAACAGCCATTCAAGTTTACACCTTTTAAAGCGCCTACAACTTTTGAATCAGAATTGCAGATGCACCACCGCCTCCATTGCAAATTCCAGCTAGGCCATACTCTCCTTGCTTCAGGGCATGGGTCATGTGAACAACAATTCTTGCTCCAGACATTCTAAGATGAAGGGAAAAAAGCAAACCAGGTCAGTTTGAATGCTGTTGGTTCTCCAGCTACCTGCTACCTTCCCCTTCTCCCTCCAGACCAAGAAAACTGGAATGATTAAGCTGTACATCTGGCTTCCTTCCTATGGCCAGTCTTTCACCTGCCCTCTGTTGTCAAGTTTAAAGTCTATCATAGTCAAGCCAGTTCAAGCAACAATGTTAACTTCTCACCTACAAAGAGTGAAAGACCTGGTTGTCTACTTGAATTTTGTTGGCTTATGTTCTTCTCTCAGCCAGAGATATTAACCCTGAAGGCAAGCAGAGCTGGCTGTTCAGCCTCTCTGTCCTTTGCACTAAGATAAGGTTAGGAAGGTGATGACACGTGTAACTGGACTGCTTTTTACTTGGTCAGATGTATACTGGTCCAGAACTTTGAATGTGCAAGGACCTATTTATTGTCTCTTGATATCTGTAAAGACATTAGTGAGACAGAGACTCATTCTTTCTGGCTACAGCTTATTTGCACCTGATCATTGTTTCCCCTTATGAATAAACCAGGAGGGTGAGCAGGCATTTCCATCAAACTATGCATCAGTGCACTCTGACTCTGATTGTGTTAGGAGTTCCCTAAACATAATACTTACTAGCCAGTGAACTGTAAAAGCAGGATTCCTGGCACAATCCAAAAACAGCCAGTAATAAACTGTTTAAATATGAGCATAATGCATGTGGACACTTTCTACATTTCTACATACACCTTATTCAACGGTTTTGTTTTACACAATAAAAAAGAAGAGAAGAGCACCTGAACACTTAAAGTTCAAGAGTATGAAACAGGCAAGGCCCGAGGCATTCACTACTTTTCAAATACGGTTTCAAGAAGCACCATTAATCTTGAGCTTAAAATGGGACAAGCACACTAGCAATGCTTTTGCTTGCTTTCTTCCTTCTTCCACATCTGTTAGAACTACCGTGATTCTAAAACCCATTTGTCTTTGCTTGGGGGGGGTGGGATCAGCAGGTTCCAGACAGTGCCTGAGATTCCCCCTGCTGTAGATACAAACCATGCATCACATACCCAATTGGATGTCCTAAAGAGACTGCTCCTCCGTGAATGTTCACCTTCTCCGGATCAATGCCCAGCATCTTGATATTGGCTAGGACAACAACGCTGAATGCTTCATTGATTTCCCACATTGCAATATCTTCTTTTTTGAGTCCTGCCTGACTCAGTATCTGAAAAAGAAACACTGCAGTTTGAGCCATTTGTTCAGCAGACATTTGAAGTGCTACTAAAGGACCGATTTTAGCAGTGTTTTGTTACAAGTAAAATGACATAGACATTAAATCATCACAGAAGCATCCAAAGATTTTGGTCAGGCACCTCTGTCCAGCTCAGATCATACATCCCAATCAAATACTCCAGTTTCCCTTTTTCAAAAACATTCAATTCCCTTATTACAAACTGAATGTCAACCAATTTCTATTTCAATTAAAATCACAACGAATTTTGAACAGCCACAATGATCAGGGTACAAGAAATATTTCTATAGACGATGCAGTGCTACCAAACCCGTATTTCTACTTTCCTCCACTAATTAAAACATATTAACTGATACTTGGAGAGTACAGTCCTTAGGGGCTGGGTAACAACTAAACCCCACGTGCATAGCAGCGGGGTAGGTGGCAGAAATGAGAAGCACTGGGGCAGGATGGGGAGGAGTAGAGCTTAGTTTGGATTGTCAAGCCCCTCACCCCTGGCATAAAGTTAGGCCAATGAAAACACTGTTTTCAGTATCAAGATTCAACGCGAGTGAAAAAGTCCCTTGGTCGGTCTCTCACCACACCTACCATGTACTTTAGGACACCAACTAAGACTGTAGCCAATCACAGTGCACCTAAGCATTACATAACCTCTGACCAGGATACCCATACGGAGTGTGCAGCATGGTGCTCCCTGTCTTACCTCATGTCATGCACACCTCTCTCTCACACACACTGACTGGCAAGAATGCATAAACTGCCAAACATTCTAACAGATTACAAGTTCTGCCACCTCAGAGGTATGCTAACTGATCATCAAAATGCTGGTGTGACCCCCACATGCAAGTGAGGAAAACACAGAGCAGAACCACATTTCTCTTTTAACTATCAACCACTGTTATTGCTGGACAAACACCCAAGATACCTTTCAACCTGCACAAAGAAACCCAAACAAACTAGATGAAGACCCAACCAGTTCCCCTCAAGGGATGAGTATTAGTCCAGTGACTACACTATGTCCCCCAATAGCTCCTTGGAGTTGTGTCTTTTTGCCATCTATTTTCTCTGCTGAGATTGTACAGGATACCAACTAGCTAAACAGGCTGTACTGGTGTCAACATCCAGGATTTAGGATTGAGCTGAGAGGGATTTGACATAATTAAATATCAATCAACTGGCATTAGTTGGGATTTCTCCAGCTCTCCTGGGATTAGCAGGCTTAATGTAGGTTTCAAGCAATAAAGGAACTGGAGTAACTACCACTAATGTACTCAAAACTTTCTACAGAGACAATACTAAAAGGACCTAATACCATTAAATGATATCATTTAAAGATCACAGACTAGTCACTTATGCCTGAAAACTTAAGTTCTATTGAAAAAGATGTTGTTTATTTCAATTCTAATAAGACTGGTTCCTATATTCCACCCTTACCCAAGTATAATGACAAAAAATATAGTGAAAACATTCATAGGGGAATTGGAACTTGCTAAAAGAAGTTTATACATTGGTTTTGTGTCAAAGAAACTTATGAGAAATTCAGTCTCTGAGCCAATCTTAATCAGAAATTCAGACATTATAAAATACATGTATATTATAGACTTGAATCCTAAATAGTGCAAACTGATAGATCAAGGTGGGCAGCTGTGTTGGTCTGAAGCAACAGAACAAAGTCAGAGTCCAGTGGCACCTTTAAGACCAACAAAGTTTTATTCAGGGCATGAGCTTTTGTCAGTGCATGCACACTTCATTACACTGGAGGAAGGTAAATTCCCTGCCTCCTACAGTAGGAGGCAAATTCCCCGGCACACGCGCGCACACAAAAATTAAGTGAAAGCAAAACAATGATCCAGCAAAGGTTGCTGTCTCCTCCTCTGCAAACAGGAGGGGCATTCTGCTGGAAGAACTGTTGTTTGATGGAATGACAACTTACAAGGCACCCTAAAGTATTCAAAGTATGGAGGGGGTTTTTATTACTATGATGAGAGAGATGACATATATTGACAGTACTGCTTAAAGACAGCTTTTTTAATGTGGAAGCAATTTGGTGGTGGTGGTGGCGGTGTTGTTCAGTTGCACAGTCGAATCCGACTCTTCGTGACCCCATGGACCAGGTCACGCCAGGCCCTCCTGTCTTCCGCCGTCCTCTGATGTTGGCTCAATTTCATGTTCGTTGCATCTATGACACTGTCTAACCATCTCATCCTTTGCCGTCCCGGTCTTCTTTGACCTTCAATCTTTCCCAGCATCAGGGTCTTCTCCAGTGAGTGCTCCCTTCTCATTTGGTGGCCAAAGTATTTGAGCTTCAGTTTCATTATCTGGCCTTCCAGGGAACAGTCAGGGTTGATTTCTTTTAGGATTGACTGATTTGATCTTCTTGCAGTCCAAGGGACTCTCAAGAGTCTTCTCCAGCACCATAGTTCAAAAGAATCTATTCTTCGGCACTTGGCCTTCCTTATAGTCCAACTCTCGCAGCCATACATGACTACTGGGAATACCATTGCTTTGACCATGCGGACTTTTGTTGGCAGGGAGATGTCTCTACTTTTTATCATGCTGTTTAGGTTCGCCATCGCTTTCCTCCCAAGGAGCAGGCATCTTTTAATTTCATGGCTGCTGTCACAGTCTGCGGTGATCTGGGATCCCAGGAATGTGAAGTGGAAGCAATACAGGAGTTAAAACTTTTTGTTCCTACCTTGGGAACAGCATGTGCCGGGGCGATGGGGAAGTCGATAGGATCAACAGCAGCATCTGCAAAAGCTACAAGATCATAAATGCTAGTCAGAAAGGCAATGTTTGGTAGCTGTATTTGAGCTAGATCCATGGTCGTCATTTAAAATATGATGCCTCAGAGCTTTGTTTCCACAATGATCCTGACCTAGACACATTTACGGTCCTTCTGGCACCACGTTGCAGATCATTCTTTAGTAAGATTATAACTGATGCATTTTAGAGAAATGGCACCTGGGTTCTGGCCACTGTGTGACACAAAGTGTTGGACTGGATGGGCCAATGGCCTGATCCAACATGGCTTCTCTTATGCTAGATGATCAACAGTCCCCAGTATTTTTTTAAAACTTGTATTTGGAACGTTTCTAGTCATATGGTGGCATCTTTCTGTCCTTCCAGCTTAACGTTTAAATTAAGAGTAAAATGAAACCAGGCCACTCTGCTGTCTATAGCTAGAGCCAAAGGGTTTCCCAGAATTTTACTGAAAACTGGTATTTCAAAGATTCCTACCTGCTATCCTAGCCAATGGTTTAACATTTAGCCTCTTGGCTGCTTCTGAAGTCATCAGCACCAAAGCAGCTGCTCCGTCATTGAGGGTACTGGCATTGGCAGCCGTTACTGTGCCTGAAAGAGTTAACTAACTTTAGGGAAAAAGCATGAATTTACACTCCTCCTCTGTAATATTAATTCCAGTCATCAGTATACAAAGCATTTTCCAGGGCAGTACAGGACAAGTTAGCACCAACAGTGCCAGTGTTACCCTAAAGTACCATGTGTTGTCAAAAAACCTACAAGCAATTTTGAATTAAAAGCAATGCAAATCAAGTAGCTTTTGAGGAAAGTATTACCATGCAGAAAAATAAGCAATTACATTTTCAAAGCTTACCATTTTCTTTCTGAAAAACTGTCTTCAACTTTGGAACTTTACTAAAATCAACACGCTTGTACTCTTCGTCTTCTTTAAACTCTGTGTCTGGTTTCAATCCCTACAATACAGAATTTGTTTAGTAAAAAGTTTTCAGCTTATAACTCATAGCTGAATTCCACCTCAGAGATACTATTGAGGTTCTTTGGAGCCGGCTACACACTTTATTTAATGCCACCACCCCCTTCACAAGCAGCCATGGAGGACGCAAAACATCAGAGCAACCCAGAATACTCGACATCACATTGCTCTTCTCGCACTCTTTACAGTCTGCTCTTTATCCCACTGCCCCAGTCTTCCTGCTGTACCACTTACCCCTCCACTGCAGCTAGCCTTGACAGCAAGCCACAACATTTGGAAAAGGAAGTAGGGGGAAGAAAGCTTGGCTCTCCACCCCCTGCCTCTAAAAATAATTGCTGTCCAGAACTGCGCTCATGTTCTTCTACTGCAATTTCCATTGAGGTTTACGGGCTTATGCATTTCCCAAGATCTTTAACATCATATCAGCCCAACAGAAAAGTCCACACGGAGGGAAGTGGGCGATAGGATGAACAGAGGCTGAAATGCAGGGCTGTTATATAGACTCAAGAGTGCTCTGGGTTACTTACAACCAGTTGTTTAGATCTAGAACAGTAAACACAGAGCATGGAAAAAATATCATTTGCCAGGCAACATGTTTAGCTGTTCAAGAAAATATCACAGGGAACCAATCAGAGAGGACAATGTTTTATAATAAAGTGGCACAATTTCAAATTGGTTCTACATACTACGATCTCCTGACTTCAAGGCTGATCAAAAAAGCTATCAGCAACATGCTGAGAGAAAAAGCCTACAAAATATGGTCTGTCTGATGTGGATTCAGTGGCAAAATCCAGCATAAGCCTCCAGTCCAGCAAA
>NW_015168105.1:270332-270462 GCF_001447785.1 Gekko japonicus
GGTCCCTCAGGTAGGTCGGACCCTAGCCATATAGGGCTTTAAAGGTAAGAACCAGCAGTTTGAAGTGAATCCGGTACGCTATTGGCAGCAAATGCAGCGCTTTCAGCCCAGGCTGGATGTGTTCCCACTT
>NW_015168105.1:270844-327000 GCF_001447785.1 Gekko japonicus
ATAGAGCTGGGTGTCATCTGCATATTGATGACAACCCAGCCCATAACTCCTGGCAATCTGGGCAAGGGGGCGCATGTAGATGTTAAACAACATCGGGGAGAACCCAACATCAGATAGAGCTGGGTGTCATCTGCATATTGATGACAACCCAGCCCATAACTCCTGGCAATCTGGGCGAGGGGGCGCATGTAGACGTTAAACAACATCGGGGAAAGCACCGCCCCCTAAGGCACACCACACTCAAGTGGGTGCCTCCGGGACTGCTGTTCCCCTAACGTCACCCTCTGTCCCCGACCTTGGAGAAAAGAGGCAAGCCATTGAAGAGCGAGCCCCTGTATCCCCACGTCAGCGAGACGGTGGGTCAGCAACTGGTGGTTGACCGTGTCAAACGCGGCCGACAGATCTAACAACAACAGTGCCGCCACATCGCCTCGATCCAGATGCCTCCGGAGGTCGTCAGTAAGAACAACCAGCGCTGTCTCCATCCCATATCCCAGGCGAAAGCCGGACTGGAGTGGGTCAAGGACAGAAGCGCCTTTCCTGCCTTTCCACGTATCTGGCTCAAGGCGGCTAACAACATTAAAATAGCATAAACAACCAAGTTAAAACAATTAATAAATACCATACCAATTAAAACAACACCAGTTGCAATTAACCCAACAGAAATGGCAGTATCCTCCATGCCCCCAGCAGTTGCCATGACTTCTAGGTGCATGCACACACATGCACATTAAAAAAATTTTAAATATATTTACCATGTGGATTTTATTGTAAACATCTGTTAAACCATCTTTCACAATCAGGTCTTCCAGCTTTACTCCTCCATAAGGTGTTGTTCCTCTGCTCATTGTATAGGGCACATTAGACATGCTCTCCATCCCACCAGCCACCATCACATCCTGTTCAGAAAGATTTTTACAATGTCTTATGAAACGTTTACCTTTCCAGAAGGAGGAGAAGAGTACAGGGGGAAAAAATACTTAAGATTTTAATAATGCTTTGGTACTGTCCTTCTTAAGGCAAAAAGTTACAATATGTCTCTTAAAAGTTGTTTTCCTGTTTGTTATACAAAACCTCGTGTTCGATAGTCTTTTAATACCTGAGTTTCCTGTAAGTTTTATGTATAACTTTCAATGTCATTCCAAGGAATAAGCTTATACTAAAATATCAATGCAGATGGGCAATCAGTGAACAGTACTAGTGTATGAAGCCAAGCACAGTGAATAGAATATCCCCTGCACATGTCCCATTTAAATGAACAGAAGCTGTGGGAGGACAGCATCCCTGTAAAGAGGCAAAAATAGGATGAAGAAGAAGAGAAGAAGAGATTGGATTTATACCCCGCCCTTCACTTGGAGTGGTGTAGTGGTTAAGTGTGCGGACTCTAATCTGGGAGAACCGGGTTTGATTCCCCACTCCTCCACTTGCACCTGCTGATGTGACCTTGGGTCAGTCACAAGCTCTGGCACAGTTGTCCTTGAAAAAGAGCAGTTTGTGTCAGAGTTCTCTCAGCCCCACCCACCTCACAGGGTGTCTGTTGTGGGGAGGGGAAGGGAAAGGAGTTTGTAAGCCGCTCTGAGACTCCAAGTGAAGGGCGGACTATAAATCCAATGTCTTCTTCTTCTTCTTCTTCATTAGTCTTATTTCAGAGACTACGTATTCGTAAGTCTTTTGAACACTTTATGACGATCCTACCTGATTCCCACACATCAGGTTCTGTGCTGCCATCATAACAGATTTCATTCCAGAAGCGCAAACCTTGTTGACAGTTGTGCAAGGAGTAGAAACTGGTAAACCTGGGCCAGATTAAGACAAATTACTATGGAAACGAACGACAGCTGATGACAAGCAAATGCAAATACTGAATTAACTGAGCTCTTTAATCAACTAAACACTTATGCCACAAAATCTCAACATACCCTCTTGGATTCCTGTTATAGATCACTTGTTTATTTCTCCTGTTCTCATATCGACTAGTATTAGCACTGAGACCATTCCTCAACTCTCAGGCAGTCCCTTCTATAGGCAACATTATACATTTTGGGATTTTTCTGCTTAGCTGCAAAAGAAATCTGCTCACAGCAAGTAGTTCTGGGAACATACCTGCTATACAGGCAAACTACAGAATAACCAACCATTTGAGCTCTGGTTATGGCATGAGAAGAAATCAGGCTTATTCAGAACACCCAGAGCTTGAATTTAAAATTTGCAATTAAACTATTAAGTATCTGTGGCCACATTTACCTTTTTTAGCATTTAAGCAGCAAATCTTGTTTAGAACTTTTTTCTGCACTACAGAAAAGAGTGTCTTGAATTTTGCTGATTCATGGACATGTTTAATAAGGCAAAAGAAACATTACTTATTAAGTCATTGAACCTGGGAGGGGCTCTGGCTCAGTGGCAGAGCATCTGCTTGGCATGCAGAACGTCCCACGTTCAATCCCTGACATCTCCAGCTGAAAGGATCAAGTAGGAGGTGATGTGGAAGACCTCAGCCTGAAACCCTGGAGAGCCACTGCCAGTCAGAGTAGACAATATTGACTTTGATGGACCGGTATAGGAAATCTTTATGTGTTCATTTAAAACTATATGTGCTCAGTTGTACCGATTTAGGTCTTAATCCCCAACACGGTGCCCATGTGCCAGTGAGCTTCCTTGCACCTCTTTGTTTCTTTGACATAGCACCTCGTCCCCCAAAATAAAAGGCCAGTCCTGGCTTGCCCTACCACCTCACTGGAGCAAAAAGAAAAAGCAGGAAATGTCACCTTCAGGATTACAGGGATCACCTATTCAAGTACAGTTGCCTCCATTGTAGAAGGATGTGTGGCATATAAGGTCACGACACCTTGTGATGCCCCCACGCAGCACTCCCAGTTCTCAAAATTCCAGCAATGCCCACAGACATAACAATTTTTTAAATAAATACCTGCACCAAGTGTTGCTTGTCTTGCAGGAGCTTGTCCTTGCCCAGCCTGGATAACATTACCCATGTATACTTCCTTCACTTCTTCTTTCGGGATGCCTGTGACAGAGACGGCATTTCTAACTATGAAGCTTTAACAGGCTTAGAGCATAATACATTCTGAGACATGGCACAAGGGAAATGCTACACTCTAGTGACCTATACACTAGATGTACATCTATATACCTTAATTGCTGCCACACAAATGCACCAAAATCTTCTGCTGATACAGATGTAGTACAAACAGTCCACTGGTTAACTTGCCCTAGCTTTATAGCAAAACGGTCAGTAGTGCTCATGACAAATACTCTGCAGTCCTGCTAAGACTGACACATCAAATGTCTCCATAGTTTCTATGTCACATTTAATTTAGGGTTATTATTAGGAAAGACACTGGACATTTTCTAACAACCCTGCTTCAGCTTCTTAACATAGTTGAGATCACTGGACTAATCTGTTTACTTACCTGCTCTTTCAATTGCTCCTTTAATAGCAACAGAGCCAAGAGCAGTGGCTGGTAGTGAGAAAAGAGATCCCTGAAAAGAGCCGATGGGTGTACGGGCAGCGCTTACAATGACTACGTCCTAACAAGCAAAAATATTGTCAGTGGTTCAGCGATTAATTCACATATGTTAAACTTTCCTCATAAAGCTGAGGCTTAATGACCGCTAAAGTCAGCAAACGTTTTATATTCAATGAATGCCTGATTAACATAATGCAGTAAGGATCTCAGAACTGGTACCAATTGCTTCAATTAAATAGGACATGTTATGCGACTGAACAACAACAACAACAAATTATATTTGCAGTCAGTGTGTCCCTCTAAGCTGAGTTAGTGTGAGCTAGCTCACAGTTTTTTTAGACTCCGGCTCACACATTTTTGTCTTAGCTCAGGAAGGATGGCTCCAGAGCAAGCTAATTTATGCAGTAGCCAAATCGCTCACTCACAACTTTAATGCCCGTAGCTCACAAAGTAGAATTTTTGCTCACAAGACTCCACAGCTTAGAGGGAGCATTGTTTGCAGGTAAAGCTAAGCATGATGGTGGGAATTCAATTAATAGAGCTGCCTGCAGTTTGTGTCTTTAAAATGCATGCATGGTAGGGTTGGAATTAAGCCTTCTCCCCCTGCACTGTCTTCCTGATCTGAAATGAGCTGCTCTTTGTCCCACCAGAGCAAACAGGTAGGTATGGAATCAGTAAGCGTATGTTTGCTCCATAGCGTTGCCAGCCTCCATATGGGGCCTGGGGAGCTCCTGCTTTTACAACTGATCTCCAGCTGACAGAGATCAGCTCCCCTGGAGAAAATGGCTGCTTTGAAGGGTGGACACTATGGCATTGTACCATGCTAAGGCTCCTCCCCTTCCCAAACCCCGCCTTCTCCTGGATCTACCCCCAAAGTCTCCCGGTATTTTCCAACCCAGACCTGGCAACCCTATTGCTCCATGGAGCAAACAGAAGGCCCCCAAACTAGTTTCAGATAGGTGTGAGAAGATACACATGTGGTCCTGAGCAGAATGGAGGGAACACATTGATTTTAAGGGAGAGAGAAAAATCACACTGGAAGCTCCTTTCACGGAACTTACTTCCATGTGCAGTTTAGCCCTTAGTATGGTTAATGTACAATTGACAGCAGTTACATAAACAATGGCTGCTTCCATGTGGGGATTTTTCCCACAAGATAAGAAGGCACCCCCCCCCCAGGAGAACATCCACCTGTCATACTCATTGCAACCACAACTTGTGGCATTCCCAGGTCTCTCCCTTTTAAACCAGCTCAAAGGAAATCCATGTAGTAACTGTGTGCAAATGTTTGTGTGGTATTCCATCGAATATTTGGATAGCATGAACTTCTGCACGAAACAAATGATTTCATCATATACGTATAGGAAACTAACAGCTCTGGATTTCAGCCTATCTTTATTTATTAGAATAAGTTCAAGTTTGTTCAAGTCCCCCCTTCTGAACAAATTTAAGCTTGCTGCTACAAAGGAATACAGCTTAACATAGATTCGCGTGGGTGGCTGTGTTCGTCTGAAGCAACAAAATAAAGTTTGTGTCCAATGGAACCTTTAAGACCAAGAAAGTGTAATTCTAGGTATAAGCTTTCATGTGCATGGTATCTGAAGAAGTGTGCATGCACACAAAACCGTATACCCAGAACTAAACACTGTTGGTCTTAAAGATACGACTGGACTCAAGCTTTGTTCTACAGCCTAATATAGCAGTTACAACGAGGCATCACAGCTAATACTTGACATCACACCACGTTTCATACTTACATTTAAAGCACGTTGTGATGAATAGCCCCGGCTTGCATACATCATTGCCTGAAAACAGAATTTTTAATTGTGTTGTTAATAGCTTTATGTACAGCATTATTCAGACTGACTGCAAAATTCTGGGGATTAGGCATTTTTCTACTTTAAATATTTTAACACCACTACAATATGTTCAGTAACACCATGAAGCCAAGGAAGTTTCTTTTTGCAACTGTACCTACTGTATTCATTCAGAAGTGAAGAGGTATAAAGAGGTAACATTTGGAATAATTTGTGAATAGTTCTGGCCAGTATGACCACAAAAATCCTGATGCTTAAAATACCTATTTGTGTCAGTTAATGGTGCAGCATTTCATCATGAACAAATAAGCACTGCTGAGTTGTCCAGTTTGCTTATTTAACCTTTTGATCCTATGAACTTTGGCCCACTTAGTGCTTTAGGTTAACAAACACTAGCACTGCCAAAAGCTGCCCAGTTTCTCTGTTTTAGTCTGTTTGGTTAGCTTTCCAACAGCAGCACAGCATTAAGACACTCCAGCAAGGCATCCTGAGTAAGCACATCAGATTTTTCCTATAAATCTCCTTTTTTTCAACTCCTGTGCTCAAACTACTGAAGAGGTGTGCCATGCAAGGAAAAGTTGTTGCTCCCCTATAGAAGGCATACTTTATGAGCAGTTCCTGATAGGCAAGGAATTATGAGACAAGGTGAAGCAGTACCTCAGGCAACACATTTTCCACACCAAATTAAATAACAGATTTGCCCTATAAAGTCACAATCACCAGAAGTTCTCCTATGCAACTATCAATTGAAGGCTTGTTGAAGGAATGTCCTTTGGATCGCAACCCTCCTTGTTTATTAGCAGTGGGACGGTGGAGGGAGTAGCATCAGAATTTTGTACCTGAGGAAGCAAATCTGCTGTGGCAATCTTGTCCAACAGACCTATGTACCTGTAAGAGCTCCACTAGGGGCAAATAAATATATAAAATCCTGCTCTTTTTATTGATTTAGAGAACATTTATGTTTCCTCTCCAGGAAACCTGCCAAAGGTGGTTTTTAAAATAAAATATAAACATTCTTAATTAAAACTCAGGACTATACATGCAACTGGACATGAGATATTGCAAGACATATTGTTACTAAACAACAACAACACGTGATAAAATCCATTAATGGGGGGAAAGGTTATCACATCAAAAACAGGCTAAAGTTTAAGCAGTACCCTCTCTTCGGTTTCTACCTTTACAAGGACTCAAAGAATCCTCCTGGCATTCCACTGGAGAAAGATATTTTCAAATGTTTGGTCTACACATGCAGCAAGGTGATACAGTAGACCAAGGAATTCCAGAGAGGTAGCAGCAAAAGAAGTCTTGCTGCATCTCAAAAATGAACTGCTTTGGGGAGCATATGTATGCTAATCCACAGCCCATACCAGACAAAGTCAGCAATAGCCCACAAAAAAGCCTTATTCTGCAAGAAGTCTAGATAGGCAGGTAAGTCTGCTGTAATAAAAATAAACAGGAGCCCTGTCTGTGGTATTTTAATGACTAACTTCCTCAAATGCAATGTATGGATCCTCACTATATAATAATTTTATGTTACCCAGTCAAATAACTAGCACAACTAGTGAATGATCTCTGTATATTTTCTGGTTAGATTTGAATTTTACATAATCATATTTCACCCTGCATTTCCTGCACTTCATAGGCCTTTGACCTTGGGAAGGGTCCATAGCTCAATGGTAGAGCAACTGTTTTGCATGCAAAAGACGCTAGTTTCAACTCCCAGCATCTCCATTAACAGGACCAGGTGATATGAAAGACTCTAGACTGAAGAACCACAGCCAGTCAGAGTAGACAATACCAACCTTGACAGATCAATTGGTCAGACTCAACATAAGGCAGCTTCACGTGTGCATGCAATTATATCTATTTATATCCCATTGTTCTCCCCAGGACCATGGTAGCAGACCAAAAGAGCAGAGGAAAGGAAACACAACTTGGGCACGATAATAAAGAATAAGCCAAGGGTCAAAGCCATGGAAGAATCCTCTCTACTGAGCACCTCTGCCTCACCTTACTGATGCATTTCTTAGCATACATGCAAAGAGACACAGCAGATCTGTAGGGGCTCATGGTTAGTCTGCGGCATCCAACCCATGTGCATAAGTGCAATAACAAACAATGAACTACTGTAACAACACATTCGCTGTGCCATAAATTGAAAACTATTTATTTGGAAAAGACCTTCACTGTCTAAGAAATAAATCCATCTTGCTGACAGAAATGTTTAGCTGCCCAGTTTTCAGTGTGAACTTGCTGTCTGTCTGTTTTTAAACCCCCCGCCCCCCAAAAAATAACCACGGTTTTTAAAGGCGCTTTTCTATTTTTAAAACATCACGGTGATGGGACTCTGGAGAATTGTTACAGGAGGAACCCCCTTTTTAAAATAAATGCCAATGGGGAGAGGGAGAAAGACAAACACACCGGGAATTTAAAAAAACCCAAAAACCCTTGCACGCTAACGACGTGGCTCTGCTTAAACTTGCTCCCCGACAGGTGAATTCATTCCGCGCAGGGGCGCGCACGCTCCTGCCACTTCCCACCCCGTGCGCACACACTCCTCCCTGCAGCCCGAAGTGGCACAGCCCACTCTACCACCTCAGACCTCCACCACCTCACTCTGCGTGCGCAGACCAGCCCCCCCCCTCCCCTCCTCCAAGGGTAGAACACCAGAGCGGGGCGGGTCTCGATGCTCGGCCTCCCCCACCCGCCGGTCAAGTCACCCGGGTGTGTGTGTGTGGAAGGACAACAGAAGGTGGCGGCCAAAGAACAGCAGCAGCGCCGAAGACCAGGAGCGGGACCCTTTCCCCCCCTCACCCGAAGCGCCTTCGGCACCTGCCGTCCGCCCATCATCTTCGCTCTCTCGCCGGCCTCAGCGCTCCCCAACGGACGCTAGAAAACCCTCCTCAGGAGGCACCGACAGACGGCCAAGCAGCGGAAGCGCCTCCGTCACCTTCAGCCGCGCGAGCCTCCGATGGACCCCGCCCCTTGGTTCAGCCAATAGGGTTTCACGAGCGACGCACGCGCCGCTAAAGCCATAGCCCCACAGAGTTTGAGGGACGGGAGGGGGCGAGGCAACCAGGGGATCATTCGATTGGATGGCAGAAGGGAAAGGGGGCGTGGTCACTAGAGAGCGACCGCTGTCGGAGCTCAGCAGAGCGGCAGGCGCTGAAGGTCTCCCGGTGGGAAGGGGCCGAGCTGGCGTCTGTGTAGCTGCCTGTATGGGATTGTAGATTCAGGCCGTGTTGGTCTGCAGCAATCGAACGAAGATTGAGTCCAGTGGCACCTTTAAGACCCACAAAAGTTTAATTCTGGGTATAAGCTTTCGTGTACATGCACATTCTATCTGAGGGAGCGTGCGTAGGAAAGCTTATATCCAGAATTAAACTTTGTTGGCCTTAAAGGTGCCACTGGACTTTGTTGGCTGGGATTGTGTGAGCGTGGGGAGATAGGTGGAAGAGGCTACAGTTTGTGGATGGGGATGTCATCCCCACACAAACATCCAGTTTGGGTCGGGAGAAGAAACACATTCTGTTCTTGAATATCACAAATACACAAAGGTAAAGCAGAGTCTCAGTTTTAAAAAGTTCCCCTATGTGATCAGGATTTAGGGAATCCAAGATTGGGACTGATTTAGGCACAAAACATGGGAAAGAATTGACAGCATGGTGAAATGTACTTTTTAGTTCATTTCAATATTTAGTTCAATAGGAATTATTCTTATGAATGTTTAATCAGAACTGGATTAAGCATTTTCGTTGTGTGAGGACCCAGAAGGGCTTCTTTATAATGGAATAGGATTGTAGTCCATTGCAACTGCTTTTATGGTACTGTTTTACATCTTGTAATACAGGTGGGTAGCTGTGTTGCTCTGAAGCAATAGAACAGGGAGCAAGGAAACTGTTTAGATCCATTAATTAACCTACCCTGTTTGGTATAGTGGTTAAGTGCACGGACTCTAATCTGGGAGAACCGGGTTTGATTCCCCACTCTTCCACTTGCACCTGCTGGATGACCTTGGGCAAGCCATAGTTCTGGCACAGCTGTTCTTGAAAAAGAGCAGTTTCTGTCAGAGCTCTCTCAGCCCCACCTTCTTCACAGGGTGTCTGTTGTGGGGGGGGGGAGGGAAATGAGTTTGTAAGCCGCTCTGAGACTCCCTTGGGTAGAGAAGGGCGGGGTATAAATCCAGTCTCTTCTTCTTCTTCTGTTTTGGTAGCTAGTGCAGAACCGGCTGCTGAAAAGTAAAATAAACACAATATCCAGCAGGTGAAGAAGAGTATGTGTGTTAAGTGCCATCAAGTTGCTTCCAACTTATGGTGAGCCTACGAATTAATGACCTCTAAAATGTCCTATCATTAACAGCCTTTGTTCAGGCCTTGCTGAGGGCTGTCGCTTCCTTGATTAAGTCAACCCATCTCATGTTGGGTCTTCCTCTTTTCCTGCTGCCTTCAACTTTTCCTAACATTGTCTTTTCCAGTGACTCTTTTGTTGTTCAGTCGCACAGTCGAGTCCGACTCTTCGCGACCCCATGGACTAGATCCCGCCAGGCCCTCCTGTCTTCCGCTGTCCTCTGAAGTTTGCTCAGTTTCATGTTCGTTGCATCTCTGACACTGTCTAACCATCTCATCCTTTGCCGTCCCCGTCTTCTTTGACCTTCGATCTTTCCCAGCATCAGGGTCTTCTCCAGTGAGTGCTCCCTTCTCATTTGGTGGCCAAAGTATTTGAGCTTCAGTTTCATTATCTGGCCTTCCAGGGAACAGTCAGGGTTGATTTCTTTGAGGACTGACTGATTTGATCTTCTTGCAGTCCAAGGGACTCTCAAGAGTCTTCTCCAGCACCATAGTTCAAAAGAATCTATTCTTCGGCGCTCGGCCTTCCTTATAGTCCAACTCTCGCAGCCATACATGACTACTGGGAATACCATTGCTTTGACCATGCGGATTTTTGTTGGCAGGGTGATGTCTCTACTTTTTATCATGCTGTTTAGGTTCGCCATCGCTTTCCTCCCAAGTAGCAGGCATCTTTTAATTTCATGGCTGCAGTCACAGTCTGCGGTGATTTGGGATCCCAGGAACGTGAAGTCTGTCACTACTTCCATGACTTCCCCTTCTATTTGCCAAGGAGTGATGGGACCGGTTGCCATGATCTTAGTTTTTTTGATGTTGAGCTTCAAGCCCACTTTTGCGCTCACCTCTTTTACCCTGAGCAAGAGGCTCTTTAGGTCCTGTTCACTTTCTGCCATTAGAGTGGTATCGTCTGCATATCTGAGGTTGTTGATCTTTTCCCCAGCCATCTTAATTCCCACTTTATCTTCTCATAATTTGACCAAAGTACAATAGCCTCATTTTGGTAATTTCAGCTTCTAGGGAGAGTACAGGCTTGAGTCTTTAGGAACAAGGAACAGCATGTACATATTCAGGGAAGGGGAAGAATTGCACTCATGTGTTCCTTGGTGAGAACAGTGTGTTACTAATGTATGTGAGTTCATATTTGCTTCTGTTGAATCATTTTGCTCTACTCGTTTTAACAATCCTGAACGCAATACATATCTGTCATGAAGTTTAATTTTCAAACCAAATGGTATTGCAATTAAGTCCCCCAAATAGCAAATGTCCTATCGAAGCTCACTGAAGATGAAACCCACAAAATTAAATTTATATTCAGTGTGGACTGACCACCTCTATTCAGGAAGCAACATCATGTTAATATAGTTCTGTACTGTTTGGCTACCATCAGATTTCTGGATTTTAAAAAGCAAAAGATTTTTGGACCTGACCTAAAAAAGATTTTGGACCTGACCTAAAAAAAATTATTTTTAAGCAACTGAGGTATCAGGTTATTTATCCACATTTTCTATCTAATTGCTAGGAGTTTTATTGCTTAGAAGATAAGACTGTGAAGTCCTATGAATATGCTACATGCTGTAAAGAATTAGGCAATAAAACCAAAGTTCTTTGTACAAGATTAGTTTACAACAGGGCTATGTAAATGTTATTTTAGCAAACTTTCAAGAACACAGTAATCTGGGGTGAGGGCACAATGGCCATATGAGAAGTCTGTGAATTTCTACATGGAAACATTCTGTTGTAGAAAAGTGCATGAGACCACTGCATGTGTGTGTGTACCACAGACACACACATCATTAGATGCACTCTAGGCCTTGGGCTACCTGAATTATTATTCTTTTGAACAGCCCTCAAATGTAGTGGCTTGCATGACTCCCCTGAGCTTCAAAAGAGATTGGTCATGCAGTATGAACTGAGGATGCTGCTTCAGTGTTTTGGAGTATCAGTGTGATCACACTTACTTTACACAGGGGTATCCTCATTCCTGCAGTTCAGATCACATTTGACAATTCCCTGTTGTTCAGTCACACAGTCGAATCCAACTCTTCGCAACCCCATGGACCACATTACGCCAGGCTCTCCTGTCTTCTGTCATGCTCTGGAGTTTACTTAATTTCATTTTCGTTGCATCGATAACACTCTCTAACCATCTCATCCTTTGCTGTCCCCTTTTTCTTTGATCAGAATGCTATATATCAGCTCATATCAAGCCACCCTGAGCCTTTAGGGAGGGCGGGATACAAATCTAAAGAATAAATAAATAAATGTTTGTTGCATGAATAACTCTGTCTAACCATCTCATCCTTTGCCGTCCCCTTGTTCTTTGACCTTCAGTCTTCCCCAGCATCAGGGTCTTCTCCAGTGAGGGCTCCCTTCTCATTGGGTGGCCAAAGGATTGGAGCTTCAGCTTCAGGATCTGGCCTCCCAGGGAAGAGTTAGGGTTGATTTCCATTAGGATGGACTGATCTGATCTCCTGGCAGTCCAAGGGACTCTCAAGAGTTTTCTCCAGCACCATAATTCAAAAGCATCTATTCTTTGGCACTCGGCCTTCCTTATAGTCCAACTCTCGCAGCCATACATGACTACTGGGAATACCATTACTTTGACCATACGGACTTTTGTTGGCAGAGTGATGTCTCGATTTTTTATTATGCTGTCTAGGTTTGCCATCGCTTTCCTCCCAAGGAGCAGGCATCTTTTAGTTTCATGGCTGCAGTCACCACTGCCACTCCTTCCATGACTTCCCCTTCAACTTGCCAAGGAGTGATGGGGCCGGATGCCATGATCTTAGTTTTTTTTTATATTGAGTTTCAAGCCAACTTTTGCACTCTCCTCTTTCACCCTTAGCAACAGACTCTTCAGGTCCACTTTCTGCCATTAGAGTGGTATCGTCTGCATATCTGAGGTTGTTGATGTTTTCCCCAGCAATCTTAATTCCGGCTTGTGATTCATCCAGGCCAGTATTTCGTATGATATACTCTGCATATAAATTAAATAAGCAAGGTGACAATATACATCCTTGTCGTACTCCTTTCCCTATGCTAAACCAATCAGTTGTTCCATATTTGGTTCTAACTGTCGCTTCTTGACCCTTATACAGGTTTCTCAAGAGACATGTGAGGTGGTCTGGTACTCCCATCTCTTTAATTCCCTAGTATCACCTGTTTTGGTACAAGTTGTTGAACAGTGGAATTCTTCAAGAGAGTGCTTTTTATAGCCTTGTAATTTGTTGCACTATCTTGTTTTTATTGCATTTTAAAAAAACCTAACATCTCCACGCAATTTCTGCAGTTTATTGCATACTGTTTTTTATTGCATTGTTTTCTGATTTTGTAATAGGTGAGAAAGATGGACTGTAAAGCAAATGAAAAAAAACTTCTATACACAGGAAGGTGCAGATATTTTATTCTGTTTAACTGTTTTGTATGTATTATCATTATTACATCTGCTCAGTGTTTGTGGTTTCCAATACCATGAGAAACAGATTTCTGCCTGTAACTCCCCCACACACACACCAAGCAGTTGGGTGGAATTTGGACTGTACCCTCACTTGCCCACCAAATTTTATGCAGACAGGTCTAATTGTAAACAAAACTGGAGCACATCAGAGGTAAACCTTGCCTCTACCGATGTGTGCATGGTTAGTGTCTGGGTTCTTTTCTGATTGCCTGTATCAGGGCTGGGCTGGGAGAAAAGAGATTTTAGATCCTTCCTCAATACTCATGTCTCATACTGGGATTGGTCTACACTCAGCAACTGACCTGCCTTCCAGAGGATACATGTAACATGTTCATGACTTTTCTTGCAGATGTGCTGCCCGCTGAGGGAGATGTCACCCAGCATATCTTACCAGCCCCTCAATCCACCACCCCAGCACCTGTACTCCCAGGGCCGGCCCAAGGTTGTCCTGCGCTCTAGGCGAGTGCAGATGCCAACCTCCCAGCGGGGCGTCCTCTCCCCTGGGGCGGGCGGTGTGTGTGGGTCTGCTCGTCCCCGGCTCCCCACCCCCATGCCACAGCCGGGCAGGAGAGGCCGAGAAAGAAGGCGGTGGGGGGGGGGAAGTGTGGGGGGGTCCGGATCTGCGCGTCCCCAGCCCCCCTCCCCCCCCCCGCTGCCAGGCAGGAGGCCAAGAAAGAAGGCGGCGGAGGGGGGGGCAGAGAAGGAAAGCGAAAAAATGTTTGAGCCAGAGGCTAAAAAACTGTGAGCTAGCTCACACTAACTCAGCTTAGAGGGAACACTGCTCCCCTGTAGCTCTTCTCATGCATCTCTAAAAGCACACCGCAAGGTACCAGAAGAATGGTCACTTGGAGATTCTCAGCTAGCATTGCTTCTTGAGATCAGATTCAGTCTTTTAAAGAATAGAAATAGTGGATTTGGTGTAGCCCAGCTGCACCCTATTGTTGTGTATTGTCTTTAAGACTTTTTCGTATGTAGGCTTCCGGTCGAGCTAAGATGGAGGGCTGACGCGTCCTGAAATCGCTCGGGGCAGGCGGCAGCTTCTTTTAACAGCTTGGGTTATTTACAACCCAACGCAACCCTCCTCCGTGCCGGGGGGGGGGCAAGAATGCAGCAGCGCCCAAGCAGAAGTTGAGATCGGAGTGATTTGTGTCCCGGAGGGGGCATATCTCACTCCTTGAACTCCTTCTACGAAGCAGGCAGAAGCAGAGCATCACTACAGAAGCTGTTCGAGCTGGAATTCCAGCATAAACCCACCATCAGCCGATCTCTTGGGGAAGGAAAACAGTGAGTTGGATGAAAGAAGCAATGCGCACCCCAGTTTAAAAGTGTGAGATAACAATAACTGATACGCTTACCGTTTCATGGAGTAAAAGACATTTTGGCTTAGCGGTTAAGCGGATATTAAGAGCAGCATCCCGATGGTGTAATTTTGGAGGAAAAAAGCCGTTTAAAACCTTTAAATTCGTAAAAAATAACTTTGTTGAACATTCCTGTGGCGAGCAAAGTGAAACTGACGAAAGCTATCGCGAGCTTTGAATGTCTGTTGCCACATTGAAAGGCTTCCGACAGGAAGAAAACCATCGATACATCGCATAGACCGGCCCGGTGAATTGTCTGGTAACCGGAAGAAGATCGACTATATTAAACTGAGGTACCGGAAGTTCGAAGGGCCGGATACATAGAGTGAATTTAACAGGAAGTTGCCTTCTTTACACACAAAAACCATAGAAAAGTTGCACCCGGCATTTTGGGGAGGACCGTAAGTTTAAAAAGCTTTTTAAACGCGCAATTTGAAGCAAAGTGGGGCGAAAAAACGAAGGTGTGTTCAAGCGCATAGAGGCGTAAGCTAACGGGACGGTGTGGTGGCTTTAAGCCAGTTCGACTATACGCCAACACGGAGAAGCGAAAGGGCAAAATTGACATCTTTTTGAGACCAAGAGCAGCCTCAACTTCAAGCCCAAAGATGGCAACTTCGGAAAAAGAGGAGAAGGAGAAGGAAAAGCTAAAGAGAAAAAGGATTGGCAACTTGCTATAGAAGCGATGGAGAAAAGAATGACTGAGGCAATACAGGCGCTGGGAAAACAACTGGAACAACAAATGGAAAAACAAACACAGAGACACTTAGAACAACTGGAAGAAGTTCAGGAGAAAAATGTGACGGCAATTAAAGAGTTGGTGACAACTGAGATAGCTCTGGTTAAGCAGGACTTGGATGGGCTCAAACAGGAAGTACAAGGAGTGGCAACAAAGTCAACGGAAATGGAAGAAAAGATACAGCTTTTGGACAAAGCACAGGAGATAATGAATCAACAAATCAGACGATCTGACGCAATGATGGAATACAGGCGACTGCAAAACCACTTAAGATTCAGAGGAATAGAAGAAGAGGAGGATGAAGATATAAGAGAAGTCATGAGAAAATCATTAACTGAATATCTGGAAGAAGATGACGGTGACATGGATTATGAATTTGATTTGATCTACAGAGTTAATTCAAGAATTGCAGAGAAAAGAAAACTTCCAAGAGATGTGATAGTGCAGTTTTTATCCAAGAAAACAACAGAAGACATCTTTAAGAAGCAATTTACACATCCACTGGAAATGGGAGGAAAGAAAGTCATTATATTAAGAGAGCTCCCCAGAACAATCCTTCAAGACAGAAGAAGATACAAGACTTTAGTAGACAAGCTGAAGAGCATGAACATCAGATTTCGGTGGGAAATACCTCAAGGACTTTCCTTCACTTACAAAGGAGGGAGACATGTCATTAGATCAGTGGAAGATCTTTATAGGTTCAAAGGGGACAATTTAGATGACTTTGGGGATTTATAAAATAATAAAAAAAATACATAATGGAGTACAAGCTTTTATCTTGGAATGTTAACAGACTAAATTCATCCAACAAAAGAAATAGAATCAAGCATTGGATTTCAAAACAGAAATGTAATTTGATTTGTCTACAGGAGACCCACGTGAAAAAGCAAGATGCCAAATATCTGATAAACAAAAAGTTGGGAGAAGAATTTTACTCTCTGGCCAGTAATAAGAAAAAAGGAGTAGTAATTTATGTAAAGAAAGAGCTGCAACCAAAAGAAATCTTTGCAGACTCAGAAGGGAGATTTGTGGCCGTAGAGGTGGTAATACACCAAAAGAAAACTTTGATTGTTAATGTATATGCCCCAAACGGAGCTAAAGAAAAATTCTTCAAAGATTTAGCAGGACAATTACAACAACTAAGCTATGATCATCTAATAATGGCTGGAGACTTTAACGGTACAGTAGACAACAAATTGGACAGGTGCTCTTAGGACTTAAAATGGAAGAATTGAATACTACAAAAAAGACTTTATTTTGGTATTTGATCACAACGGCAAGACTATTCTATGCACAGTATTGGAAACAAGAAAGAATTCCAGAGTTAGAAGAATGGATACAAAAAACTTTGTTTATGGCTGAAATGGACAAAATTACAAAAAAATTGAATAACAAAGAAGATCAGGAATTCTATGAAGAGTGGAGAGACTTTAAAGTTTACCTAGAAAAGAACTGGGATGTGAAACATAACCTATTATACTTGGAACAATATTGAAGTTAGAATATGATGTTATCTTAAGTTGTACTGGAGTGGCAAGGGGGGCAGCATTGCGGGAAGCCTTGGGGAGGGGGAGAGTAAATTGGGGATATTGGTACGGGGTGAAAAATTGAAATATTAAATGAGCGTATGATATGTCAATATTTTCATGAAAATAAAATTGTGTTCAAAAAAAAAAAGACTTTTTCGTATGTAAATACAACCAAGTATTAAAAATTATCAACTGCCCTATGGACTGTGCATACAATGCAGGAAAAAATAAGATTGTGGGGAATTGCCAAGAACTTTTGAAGGCAAGGTACTGCAGGAAGGGGTTGTTTTACAGTTCCAAGAACTTTTGGAGAAAGCAGATTTTCCTGTTCTATCCCAGAAGCAGCTTCTGGCCTGCTTTTGGGGTAGATACTGCTTTAAGTTGGAACTGGGGAAAGAAGTTGTTAGGGAAATTGATAAATAACTGATTCCTGCAGACTCCTCAGTGGCTTCTGCTATCATGGATCATCATTACATCTTACTGAAACACCTAAAAAAACAGACGGGATTTAAGTGTTTGGCACAGAAGATGTTCCTTTTCCAGTTCCTCCTCAATCCTATTAAATTGAAAATGTGGGTTTTTTTAAACAGATAAGAGCATACAACCGCTAGGCTACTAGAACTCAAGCCAGCCTACTAGAACTGGAATCTTTCATTAAAAGAGTCATACTGTGGGGTTCCTACTTCAATGAACTGTGTTTAGTGGATGCATTCCATACTTATTTAGGAAAAGCTCTGGAGAGGACACAACAATGTTTTGATTTTTTTATAATATTTTATATTACATTTTGCAAGAAAATAAATTATACAACTTAAAAAATAAAATTCAAAAATTAAGCAGTACATCAGAATAGTTCAGCCAGACTGCCATACAAGAAAAAACTGCTACCAGTCAAAATTGTACAGCATTTTATCTCAGTTTGTAGTGGCACACATTCAAAAAAAATGTAAATAACTGTATGTAGATAGATATTACAACCTAGGAAACTCAAGTTTGCACTGCACTCCAGGCTACATATAGTCTATGAACAGGAAAGCTCTCATGTATTTATTTCACAAATAGGACCCCAAATTTACAAAGATAGCATCCCAGCCAGTTCCATGAAAATAGAAAATAGTTTTGCACTTAAGATACCAAATCTTTCCATGAAATTATCAAATATTTTTATTCGGCTGCATTTGTTAAAATTTTTATCTTGTACAACAGATATCACAATGCAAAAAAATCCAAAATGATTGATTTCTTAGGCCATATGACATCGTTGAAAAAAGGGGGGGAGGAGAGCCACCACTAAAACGTAATTTAACTACACTCTACTCCAACAAGAACAACAGGTTGAAACAAATGAGTAGACAGAAAACCAGGGACACCAGTGGGGTAAAGGGAAAATGTGGAAGACTTCAAAATTATTAAATCTGAACCTTATTTGTTGGGACAAAAGCATTTTTAGAACTATGCTTAAAATCAATGCAACTTACATTATTTTTCACATCTAGAATTTGCTTTAATTAATACCAACCACAGTAGCAGTGCTTTGCAGTAACCTATTTGTTAATGTTTGTTCAAAAGCAGCACCCTCTTTATGCTAAGTCTTTGGAGAAAGAGATCCAAAGCTAAAAGTCATATTTAAAAGTGCCACATTTCCATATTGCAATGAAGGATAATTCCATTTTTTACTATCTGAATTCATCTTCCTGCAAAAAGAAAGGGAAAAAAACACTGTTCTATTCCTGATAACTTTAGCCTTAAGGGCATCTTGGTGAAAAATTGTCCTGATGAAGAATGTTAAATGTGATTCTGCAGCTGTTAAAAAAAATGCTGGTGTGATTCCATCTTGTTCTAACATACACAAGAAAAGGGGGCGGAAATGGTACCGTTATAGGCACACCATCCATTCTAATTCCCCCTTGCCTTACACGCATTTAGTCAACTTATAGTTATTTCATACATTAAAATATAGAGACATCAAGCGCTCAGTGTTCGGTGTGAATGCACAAGACAGAATTCCTTCTGAAAATTACTCATTGGCAAGCCCTAAATAGATCCGTGCGCACACATGTACCGGGGTGGGTGGGTGGGGAGCAGATGGCAATTTTCACTTTCAAGTGGAGTCACTTCTGTAGCAGTGGACACCTGCTCTGGAGACTCCTCCCTCGATCTCCAGGAATGGCTTTTTGGGGTGAAGATGAAGAAACAAAATTATGCAGGGGGATTTCTTAATAGTCCCAGGACACAAATGGACGTCTGAGCACCATTTAGACCATTTAAACTCCAGCCACTAATTCCAGGCTTCATAACTATTTGCCACTTGCAAGAACTGAAAGGGGAATAATTTCAAAGGACATATTATAAGGGGGTCAAGTAAAAATGAGAATTTTTGCTGGTTTTACAGTTAACGTGTTATGCCCACTCCTCCAAAGCAGAATCAAAAGGGACACTTATAATAGAAAAGCATCCAATCAAAACGTATAGAAACATCTATACACATCTGTATCTTTCCCCACCTCACTGCTGCTCAGCAACCTTCCAAATCAAATGCAGAGTTATAGAAATCCTGACGCATATAGAAAACGTACCCCAAGGAACCAGCTATAGATTTCTTTCTTTAACATGTTCAGCCTGTGACTGACAGATACATGAAATCATTCTCATCCATGAAATCTTTCAACAACTCTACATTAACTCTGAAATTGAAGGCATAGAATTTTAACTCAGTACCCTATTTCACTCACCTGCCTTTACACAGATTTTTCCCCCAAAGAGAATTCATTCCGCCCCCATTTTGTACTTTGGAGCCTGCTTAAGGGCAGAGATTCAGATACAAACCCTCTCTTACGTGAACAGATATTGTTGAAACCTACGGTCATGGAATATAACAGCCCTTATAAAGTTATCTCTGCCCACATACCTGTGTGATGGCATCTCTCTTTACCCAATAAGCAGGATCCACAATACTCAGGATTATTAAACATCACCACTAATCATAAGAGGAGAGGTCAAGACAAACTGAGCGAGGTGAGAACGGACATCTGGGCCTACAAAATCTCCAAGCTAGTTTTGCAAAGCTGCTTTCTAATGTGCAAAACAAAGCTGTGTTCTCTCCATTAGACTCTGTTGCCTTTTATCAGTATGGAGGCCACAAACAAAAACCCAACGCAATGACAGACATTTCAAAACAATTATCGTGATAGTGAGCGATAATTTAGGTCTGGGTGAAGGAGACAATTGCATTTTCCTTTAATCCATAATGCAGCTATTTCTTTGCTCTCAGTAAAGCATACTTTCCTCCTAAGCCTTAACATACATTTTCGAGTTGCTTTGCTTTTTTAAGTCGGATGCAATTTTTGTAGGGGGGGGAAGGAATCCACAAGTGGGGCTCCTAGAGGTTCCACTTGAAATAAACAGAAGCTGGCAGCAGCAGTGTTTGATAGAGCAGCTGCATGATGACCTTGTAAATTGTTTTACAGTCAGCATAAGCATAAAAAGCATAAAAAGCAGGAAAGTGATGGTGGGGGTTAACAGACCTACCCACCAGACTAAAGAATTGTCTTTTCCACATTGTCATTTTTCAGAGTAGAACTGTATTTTTAAAAGTAACATTAAGATATTTTCAAATAAATAATCAAGGAAGAAATAAAGGGATTGTCAAAATGTTAATTCCTATGGAGGAGTCACTTGTGCATTGGCTATTTTTAATGCATTCAGATTTATACAAGCATATTAACACAGTGAATACAAATATTAAATGTACAAAGAAATACACTTAATATTTCATTTTTGTTTCACTATAAACAGACCGATCCATGAAACAGTTTTTTAAAAGGCGAAATAATATTTAAGAGAAAGCAACACTTCTGTTTAAAAAGGGGATTGAAACCAATCTGTCCATATAAACAGCATCCACCCAGTTTTGTAAAGACAACTGACCAACTGGAAATATCCTATTTAACACCCACGTGCCTCAATATCCAAATCCAGGTGTTCTCCTGAAGCGCTTGGTTGAGCCAACAGATAAACACGGACCTTCAGCTATGACGTGCATGTGTTGTTCTAACCCTAGACATAAAACGGGATCAAAGGAAAACGGTATATTTAAGCAGTTGATTCAAAATACAAACTGAGAAGTGCTATACCTAGTCCTATTTGTTGTTGTTGTTTTAAAAAAGTGAAAACTAATAGCAGTTCCTCAGTGCATGAATATTTGAAGATCTGTTCTTTGTGCAAGTTATCGTTCATCTAAGGCCCCCCCCCTTCCCGAATCTGTTCTTTTTCTCCCAAGTGGGTGTAAATCAAACCTTTAAAAAAAAAAAAAAAAAAAAAAGCTCACAAACAGGCTCTCCGTGAATGTAAAAATTCCCCACCAAAAAAACAAAACGAAACCCAGCATGCTGTTAAAAATGTGTGCGACGTGAAGGGAATGCCATCATGCTAGCTGAAAAAAAGGTTGGCAAAACAAAAGTCCTCTCTGGTAAGGCAAGGCAGGGATCTGAATATGTAATTGCAAGTCAAAACGAGTCCTTCTCCCGCTCAGTCCCTTTTCCGGTAGTTGTCTGCCCACACCACCTTTCAACGCACGTTTTTCTTGGCATCTTCCGGTCAGCCTCCACGCTATGCCATGTATATAAAAGTGTTGATATCGGATTCATCTCTTCTGATATATTTGTGTTCTATAAGCCATTCAATTTGCTCCTTTATCATTTTCTTCTGCGGCAAGAACATGTTTTTTAATATCTCTACCAGTTCAGTCTGAAGCTGAGCGTTAGTAATTTTCTTCCTCATCTTCATTATTTGGATGATAGCCTCCTAAGCAACGACAAGGAAGGGGGGGGGGGAGTGCCTTTGTTATACGTTCACCAAGTCTAGCAAAGCCACATCCAGTTAGCAGGATGGCAGACAAAACATACGGTCAGTTTCACAAGCACGAGTTTGCGTTTTAGATGGGGGCAGCGGCACTTGAATGACAAAGTGCATCTCACTTCTATTGGCAGGAGGGAGGCCACTTCCTTTCTACTGCAGGACCCCACTTTGTCTCCCTCATGGCTCCTGAGGATCAGTTAACCCACGAGGATCAGAGTTTCAGACAGTCAGCTGCAGCAGGACGAGAGAGACCAGGAAGCCCCAATCCACAGACTTCATTATGGTGGTGGGACTCAGGATCTAACCTGGAGCCTGTGGAGGATACCTCTCTAGGATAGCCAAGCTCAGGCCAGCCATCTTTAGCAGGGCTATACCCACACTGTCTGCTTTAACAACATCATTAGCTTCCACACAGGTGACCAGAAGGACAGGATTGCTGAACATATTGTTCCAGGAACCTACATGTGGGAGGATGCCCCCAGACCTGCTATAAGCACCAGCATGAAAGAAACTGAGAAACTGTAGCCACGTTTGTAAGTGAAAAGGATTCTAAATGTGAATTCTTTTCCTAGGAAAGCTGTCGATTTTAGAAAGCTGCACACACATAACTTTGAAAAGGATGATTTTGAAAAGGTTAACTTTGAAAAGGATACGCTAGCCTGAGCTTATACAATATAAATATATGTAGCCCGAATAAAGAGGCCAGCACAAGTTACTAATCATTTTCTGTTAGAAGACAATGGGAATAAGCTTATTTAGATTTATGTAAAAGATATATAAATCTGGCTTTGTTCCCCCCCCCTCTCTCACACACTCAATGGGGACCCATTATGACCACAGCACTGGTTCAGAAATTTCACTCTGGCTGCAAGCTCCCATGCATTGCGGGGCACTCAGAACATGTACATTTCTTGTATGAATTGCAACATGCTAATCAGGGACCGGAAGGCCTGGAGAGAGCTCGTCCATGGGGTCGCGAAGAGTCGGACTCGACTGTGCGACTGAACAACAACAACAAATCAGGGACTTCAGATCAAAAAGAAGAGAACTGGAGATGCCCTTAGAGACCAATGTTGAGGCTGAAAAAGGAGCATATAAAATCAAGCAAATCACGCATATGTCATTCTCACAGTGGCAGGTGGGCACACACTCCTAAGGCTCACAACACACCTCATTTCTTATAACTAAGAACGTGAGCATGTGAATTGACTTATCAGCCTTATAGTGTTAGGGTGGCACCATAAGATTGAAATGATATTATTGTCAGATTTATTCATTTAAAACATTTATACCCCCCCCTTCCTTGTGGTTCAAGGCAGCTTACAATAATAGTTAAAAACCATTTCCAGTTACAACCTGAAGGATCTCCTAGAAGGTGCCCCCCCCGCCTCTTCAGGGAGCCCATTCCATAGAGCAGAGCCATGATGGAGAAGACCTAGGGTCTGGTCAATGCCAGACAGGCCGAGCCAAATGAACATCTATTTATGAACATCTATTTGCTGCCACCAGCCTTTGTCGTTCTTGCTTTACCTGCCAAAAAGCTAAAGCAAGACAGCTGTGTGAAGGAAGTTTAATCTCCAAAGTGACGAGCTATACTCCTTTTGTAGGCAATGGAGAAGGGTTGATAGATTACGCGTCAGTTTAATTTCCCTGCAATCGCACCCACTTTAGCATGCTGCTGTTTTACTGCACTACATCATGTCATGCTGCTTTATCCTGAGTGAAATGAAAGGCCCGCCTATCCTAGTCCTCTTTATTCCAACAGCCAGTGGCTCTCAAAGGTATGAGGCAGAGGATTTCCAAGCCCTGAGTTCCTCTTTAAGTGCAGATGACTAAGATCAAACTAGGGAACTTCAGCACAAGCTCTGGCACAGGACTGCGACTTTCCCTTGTACAAGTTCAAATGAATGCCGACTGGGGTTGTGACCATAGTATGCTAAAAAAAGAGGCTGCACCCAAATGATAAAAATTCTATTAATGATCAAACCAGGGCTATTTTTGAGCAGGAACGCACAGGAACGGAGTTCCGGCTGGCTTCAGAGTTGGCCATGCCCACTACAGCCAAAACCTCTGCATGCGTGGCTACAGAGGGAAGGCCAGGAGAGCGACCCCCCTGGCAACTCCAAGGCAGGTGGGTCAGGGGGGCCCTGGAAGGATCGGGGAGGCATTTAAATGCCTCCCCATACCTTCCCCAGCTTGTCCAAGGGCCGGCTTGCCCAGGCTCCCCATGGCTGCGGGGAGCCTGGGCAAGCCAAGGGAAGGTGTGGGGTGTGGCCTAATATGCTAATGAATTTTTGGTGTTGGGTGTGGCCTATTATGCTAATGAGTTCCTGCTAAGCTTTTTCTACCAAAAAAGCACTGCAAAAACCTATTATTTGCATAAATTACGCAAACAACAAACATTCTTATTTTGCAGTTTTACAGTTCAGTTAACTTATTCTGGGTTTGCTAATCAACAGAGGATTGGGAACACTGAAGCATTGCTTTAAACCACTGACAAATCTTATTCAGCTGCTTTCCTAGCATCTAAAATCCCAAAAGACACAGCCAACACACACATACACACACAAAACCACACTTTCAGTCATAAGGGCTCTCCAGCTCCATACTTGGAGACTTGTTAAAATAAAAGCAAAGATTTTGAGGAATCTGAAATCTGTAGCCAACACTGTTATCTGAGAGCATGCATGTTTTGGTGCTCTTGCAGAAATGGCCCTAGTCATAATAATATATAATAACTATATGACAGGTGTACAACTCACAGAGCAGTCCTAAGAGTTACACCTGACTAAGCAAAGGGTGTAACTCTGTTTAGAACTGCACCATTAGCCCCTTGTTGCTCTATTAGTACTGAAATACTTAGTGAAGTTGCCTGTTTAAGCTTTGCATCACTACAGAGCAAAAATTTTTAACTGTCTGCATTGTCAAGCTCTTTTGATCACAAAGAGATAATCAAACATGCCTTTCCACATCCTACACCATCAGCTGTTCACTTCCAGGGGTCCCCAACCTTTTTTAGCCTTCAGTCGCCTTTGGAATTTGGACACAGGGTGGTGGGCACAGTCACAAGATGGCTGCCCTTGGAGACGGAGCCAACCACAAAGTCAGGCAGTGAAACTGTGCATAGCTCAAATAGTAAGTCTTGAGCATTTCAAGCAGAAGCTATGTTTCAAAGGATGGCTTCTAGCAGCCAATCAGAAGCCACGCTGGGCAAAAGGCCCACCCAGCCCCATCCACTTCCTAAAAGCACTTGGTGGGAACCAGGAAAGTTGTTGGCGGGTACCGTGGCACCCACGAACACCGTGCCAGGGACCACTTTCTATTCGTTCTCTAACTAGATATACTGCAAATGGTGGGGAGGGAGTCCAACTGCCATCCACTGAGGTGCTCCCAAACCTTCTAACAACGTACCAACAGATCACAGCTATCACATTCTACCCATTTAAGAATACATCACAAACTGAAGTGGCAGTTAGGAAACTGGACAGCCAGTCAAGCCAGTAAGTTACACTGTGACGTTAACATACCTGGGTTCGTAATATTCTTAGCTGAACTATCCCTTCATTTTCCTCTTCTCGCATTCTCTCTGTCGTTAGTTGCAGTCTACCGATTAGGTTTATCTTACCTCTTTTTTGAACCTTAGCGTTTTTTCTGAAAGAATCAAACAGGAGATGAAGCAAAAGAAGAGAAAACCCCAGCCACTCGGGACATCAGGGGTTCCCTCATCCTATCTAACATTTCCAGGATCTTAGGCAAAGCTGCTCTCCTGCTCCAGAGTCTTTACCCCCAACTATAAAGGAAGGCTAATGTCAGACACAAAATGCAGGGACACTGCATTTTAAATCTTGCCACGATGGGATGAACCTTGGAGATAAATTTTAGGAATAGCTGGGCCATTAAATATTAAAAACTGCTTTCTAAGAAATATTTAGGAAAAAAGCCAGCAGTAACAGCTTATGGCTCATCCTATTGACTGCATCAACCTACACTGTGCAATCTGCCCTGAGTCTCAGCGACAAAGTCAGGCTATAAATAACATAAGTAAATAAAATAAATACGTCTTACATTAAGCTGAACTCCTGGTTCACGGAGAAGAGAGTTCCTTCCGTGAAGTCTTTGGGGGAATTGACTTGAGGTTCGTATAACAAAACCTGACGTTTCAACTTTGGAAATGCTACAAGAGACTGTTGAGAAGAAGAAAAAAAAGAGCAACAACGTATTTATTTTTTTCCATTAAAAATATTCCAAGCATTTTGAAGCGCTCAAGAAACAAGTGGGATGTCATTAAGCTTTTTTTAAAAAAAAATCAGTGACTCAAGACAATGATGAAATAAAGTGAAGGGCTTTGGCACAGGAATTTGTCAATAAAATGGAGCCTGTTGTCTCAGTCTCTCATCCATCAGGACTCTCTCATCCAATGCTTCCTCTAAGCTGTGAAGTCTTGTGAGCAAAAATTCTACTTTGTGAGCTACTAGCATTGAAGTTGGGTCCTGAGCTAAGACAAAAATGTGTGAGCCGGAGGCTAAAAAACAGTGAGCTAGCTCACACTAAGCTTAGAGGGAACACTGCTCTTATCCATCAGGATACTCAATGCAACTGTTAATGCAGAAGCAAAAATGCAGCATGGTAAATGTGTGCACATCAGAGAAGGAATAAAAATGTTAACCCGAGGAAGTGATATCAGGAGGGATTCAGGATCAGAATGAAGGTAAATAGTGGACAAGATCTGTGTTATCTGCCTTCTGAACAGTAGATATATTAGCAAACCTAATAAACTCTCCCCCATACCATTTCAAATCCCGCCCCCCCCCCAAGTAAATGGTTGGGGTAGGTTCCATTTTTAATTGAGAAAAAAAGCAAAAAAAGAAAGAAAGGGGGAAAAAAAGGGAATTCCTCTCTCTCTGATGCCATCGATGAGGTAGCCCCCGACGTCCTCTGAGCTCTTGTGGTAAATCATCCCCCTGGTATACCATTGAGCTAAGGGGGATGAAACAAGAACTCAGACGACTTGAACAAGTTTGGCGGCGGGTACAGGATGAAGCTACAAGAACATCTTATAGGACATTTATGAAATCCTATGAGGTGGCAGTGAAGGCGGCGAAGAAAGTTTTCTTCTCTGCTTCCATTGCATCTGCAAGCTCACGCCCAGCACAACTGTTTAGGGTGATTCGGTGTCTGACTTCCCTCACAAAGAGGAACCAAAATAATAATAATTTGGCTATTAGCTGTGAGGCATTTGTGAGCTTCTTTGCAGATAAAGTCTTGTCACTCTGTCCCAGCCAGTGTTGATACAGTATGTGAACTGGAAGCCTGATGGCCATCTTTGGATTCTACTTTTGACACCTTCAGCCTACTCTCTCCTGCTGATGTTGACAGGATTTTGAGTGCTGTTAGATCAGCTACATGCCTCCTTGACCCGTGTCCCTCATGGCTAGTAAAGGCCAGCAATGAGAGGATACAGGGCCTGTTGATGGCTATTGTCAACTTATCCCTGGAAACGGGTTTATCTGGAGGACCTCAAGGAGGCCGTGGTTGTACCACTCTTGAAAAAACCCACTCTGGATCCTTCTGATCCTTCCAATTACTGCCCAGTCTTGAATTTATCGTTTCTGGGTAAGGTAATTGAGAGGGTAGTAGCTGAACAGCTCCAGGAATATCTGGATGAGACATCGGCATTGGATCCATTCCACTCCGGCTTCCGTCCTGGCCATGGAACAGAAATTATGTTGGTCGCCCTGACAGACGATCTCCAAAGACAGCTGGATCAGGGTGGCACGGCACTGCTATCACTATTAGATCACACAGGAGTGTTCAACATGGTCGATTACGATCTTTTGGCCCACCGCCTCATTGATGTAGGAGTTTGGGGGTTAGCCCTTAAATGGCTCACCTCATTTCTCCATGGCCAGGGACAAAGGGTGATGCTAGGAGTGAATATGTTCTCCAGATGTCCCCTATTATGTGGGGTCCCTCAGGGGGCGCTTCTCTCCCTGATATTGTTTAACATCTATATGCACCCCCTTGCCCAGCTGGTTCAGAGATTCAGGCTTGGGTGTCACTAGTATGCTGATGACACCCAGCTATATCTGTTATTGGATGGCCACCTGGATGCTGCCCCACATAATCTGGCCGTTGGTTTGGAGGCTGTGGTTGGGTGGTTGAAACAGAGTAGGCTGAAATTGAATCCAACAAAGAGAGGTTCTGTGGCTGGGGGGGTGGGCCTTCAGGATTGGGGCACAGATTACCAGCTCTTGATAGAGTGCCTTTGACACTGGCAGAATCCATCAAGAGCTTGGGAGTGATTTTGGACCCCTCCTTAAGTATGAAGGCCCAGGCTGCTCAGACTGCCAAGCTAGTGTTTTTTCATCTACGCCAAGCTCGGCAACTGGCCCCTTTCCTGTCGTGCCCTGATCTGGCCACAGTAATCCACCATGCAACAGTCAGCTCCAGATTAGACTACTGTAAAACGCTCTATGCTGGCCTACCCTTGAGATTGACCTGGAAGCTCCAACTTGTCCAGAATGCGGCAGCGTGAGTCCTGACAGGAACATCACGGACAGAACATATACATCCAGTGCTGCACCAGCTACACTGACTCCCAGTGGAATACCGAGTCAAGTTCAAGGTTGTGGTATTGACCTATAAGGCCTTGAGCAGTGAGGGACCGATGTCCCCAGGAGAGGTCTGCGCTCCTTAGACAGCAATCTACTGGTGATCCCCGGCCCTAAAGACATCCGACGGCCCTTGGCCAGGGCTTTTTCAGTCCTGGCCCCAACCTGGTGGAACTCTCTGCCAAATTCCATCAGGGCCCTGCAGGATTTGATGCAGTTCTGCAGGGCCTGCAAAGCAGAGATGTTCCACCAGGCTTTTGGTTGAGGACAGCGACGGTTCCATCTTGGCTGGCACCCTTCCCATTCCCTGTTGCTCACATCTGTTTTACCCTCCTCCCCCCTGTCCACAAAGTAGCTGGCAGTGGGAGTTGGAAGGATCTGTTTGTTTTTAATATTGTTTGTTTTTAATATTGTACTAAGGTTTTGATTAATATTATCTTGTTTTATCTCTGGTTGTACATCGCCCAGAGCCCTGCAGTGGCAGGAGTGGGGCAATTCATAAATATAATAAAATAAAGAAGCTATCTAGACCAAAACGTAGTGAAAAGTCACAACTGTTTTGTTTCCCCACAAAAGGACAATATAAAATATGATCAAAATAGGCAAACTGTCCCAAGTTCTGTAACGCTTCATGCCTGAGATATCGTCTTGCCAGGTCCCATGAAGCATATTGCCCTGGTAACTTGACCCCTTCCCCCTCTCTCAAGAAACTGTCATTAAGATAGTGGCAAAATGTTTTTTTTTATTTTAAATTTACATATTTATACCTCACTTTTATCCCCAATAAGAACCCAAAGCAGATTACATCGTTGTGCTCCACTCCTGCACTTTATCCCCACAATAACATCCCTTGAGATGGGGGGGGGAGAGGGAGGGGGAGAGAGAGAGAGAGATGGGTCAAAGGTTGCCCGGTGAATTTCCGTGGATTCGAACCGGAGTCTCCCAGATCCTAGTCCAAAACCCTGACCACTAAACCTTCATTGAATACTTGCACGATACTCCCAGGATCCCGTAATCAATAAAGTGGTTTTAAGAAGTAGGGCCATACCCATAAAGTTCTCCTAAGCTCAGCATCAGGGAGTTCTGTCGCCAGTTTAAGATTTTCAAAGCTGATCTTCTCTCGGGGTCTTTGGTTCCATGCAAAAAGCACAGCCAGCTGAAATGTTGTCACCTCCAAATCATACTGGCCAACTTCATTCTTAAAAGTTATCTGTTAATAGGGGAAAACAAAGAGCATCAGCTGTACCGAAAAGTACAAACACTTCCAGTTCACCAAGGACCCGTTTTAAATCAGTGTAGAGGAGAAGCAGCGGCTGCAAAAGGATAACAACGTACAATTCCGTTGGACATCAGGTGATGCCAGTGAAGCTTCCTGCCACTGTGATTCTTTTTATAGAACTCTTCTACCTCAGGGATGAGATCTTCCAGTTCCGTTGGCAGGGAAACAAACACTTTCTCGGAACTTCTGGACCAAGCCCCGGCATTCAAAATTTTTATATTCACAGAATCAGCTGCAAAAAATAAAAATACTGAAATGCTTAGAATTGGAATGCAGCACATAACCAGCAGAAAAATAAGCTCTGATAAGCAGATGCAAGTCTAACGTCATGCAGTTAATTACGGGAACAGTTTTGCTCAATATAAACAGGAGGGGGAAAGTACCTGGTAAGGCCAATTTATTATTTTTGTGCATTTCTTTGAAGGCCTGGTTCAAATCTTCAGATACTTTGATATCTTGGAACATTCTTGCCAGTTTATTTACATAGTCTGCTGGCATTCCTACTTCCTGCATAAAGAGATGTCAAATTAAATCTATGCTTATCGGAATCCTAAAAGCAAAAGCGTTTATTACATAGAAGGCTCCACCCTTTTACATATAAGCAGTAAACACAAAAGTATGAAATGTAGTTAAATGCACCACAGTAACTTAAAAGTATATTAAACAGCTATGTAGGTCTGACAAGATATGGGAAGCAAAAAGTTCCTCTGTATACACGTAGCCAGGGCATTTTTTGTAGAGAAAGCCCAGCAATATACACATAGCTATGAGTACTACTACTCATTCATCTCCCCAGCTAATACACAATATCCAAATTGGATAAAGAAGCATATGCCTTAGTAGTCAGTCCACCTTGCAATACCAGAAGTTTTGACTCTCACACTGCCCACCTATTCCAACAGATCTGACCATTTCAATGTTGCCAGCTACATAATTACACACAAATGACAGCCAACTTTTTAAAGGCAGGAACTGGGAAAGCTACTCCAAGTCAGATCTCTATACCACTTCATGGCTTCCATATAATTTCATCTTCTACCCAGCAGTTTAGGAACATGAGAAAATCCCTTCTGGAGCAGACATACGGTCCACCTAGTTCTAGCAACCAGTTTCCGAAAGTGGCAAGCCAGATGTGGACCACACAGCAGGGGTATAGAGTACAAAGCCTACCTCTAATGATGTCCCCAGCAACCTGCAAAGATATACAGAAATTGATCGACCCATCCTCTATGAATCAATCTCATTCCCTTTTCAAATAACCAACTAAAATTGCCACAAGTTCTGTGATGCAATATTTCCTTTTATCCCTCTTGAATCTACAGCCCATCAACACATTCTAGCTTTTTTGGGAGGTGGAGAAGATTTCTCTTTCTATAGCCTTCTTCTCCACAAATTTTAAACCTCTAGTCTAGCAAATCTTTCCTGTTAGCTACAAAGAGTTTGGTGCCACATCCTCAAGTAGGCAGTAAGCATCCCTTCCTTCACAAAGTAAGCAGCCATCCTGGAAGTCCTTTGGGGACACTGTCCTAAGGACCTCTACATTTGCACATATGCTTTGAAAACACTCCTTATATTCCAAAGAAGGGGTGCCTAGAAACAATGTGTGTGGGGGGTGGCTCCTTTGTCATGCAAAAGTCCACCCCCTGGAAAGATGCAGTGCTGTGCCTCATATAGAGTGTATCATGGTCAGGTGTAGAAAGAGTATTCATTCATTCATTCATTCATTCATTCATTCATTCATTCATTCATTCATTCATTCATTTGTATCCCGCCCTCCCAATGGCTCAGGGCGGCAAAGCCGAGTTGAATAGATAAAATACAATAAAATAGACAACATTTAAAACCACAATAAAATCCATACAATAATCAAGGTACTCTGATCTTCCTACGTAAGTAATCCAAGATGGGAAACAATAAACCCAATTCGGCGGCCAGCTGTCTCAATAGCGTGGTCTCCCACAGCGCTGTTCTATACGCTTCTGCCAGGCAATGCTTGCACCCCATGATAGGGGCAGACGATGGAGCACTACCACGATGGTGGGATAGTGGCGGCGGCGGCTCCTATTCAAAAGCCTGGCGGAAGAGCTCCGTCTTACAGGCCCTGCGGAACTGCACAAGGTCCCGGATCTCCTCTGGGAGCTCGTTCCACCAGGTAGGAGCCGCCACCGAAAACGCCCTGGCCCTAGTAGGGGCAAACTTAACCTCTCGGGGGCCTGGAACTTCCAGGAGATGGAGGCTCCCCGAATATGACCCACAGTTAACCAGCTAGCCATCTTGAGTATACATCGCTGTCACATAATCAGAAGGATCATAATCCAAGTCAAATATGCATCCGACGGTTTATTTGGTAAGCAGTTTAACAGTCATGCAAGAGTCTATTACCACTATTACTTTTCATTGCATAAATCCAAAGATTAGATAAACGGTTTATTTGGTAAGCAGTTTAACAGCCATGCAAGAGTCTTCTGAAAAACGGCCACTATTAATTTTCATTGCATAAATCCAAAGATTAGATAAACTGACAGGATATGTTTTTAGAGTAGATTTTCTACAAGTCTTATTTGCTGAGTACACAAATAGTTCTAGAGATTCAGCATCAATAACTTATCATTAAAAGAAAAACTGCAGGTATTACTATTTTAATTCAAGAATTTGTTTGAGGGAGGAAAGAAAAAAAGCCAACAGGGTTTGATAATACTTACTCTCAGCCATTCTACCATGTTCTCTTCTATTTCACTATCTGCTGATATATCCAATATAAGACGCCTCGTCAAATGAGCTTTGTGGTATCTCATGAAAACATCTTTGTTCTGTACATACTTCAGCACCAACAGCTGTTTTAGAAAATCATTAAACAGATTTCACTATCCACAGTTAGCAGATACTGTCACTACAGACTAACCATGAGGTACTAATGCCTTAGTCTGGGTAGTGGTTTGGTGTAGTGGTTAAGTGCGCGGACTCTAATCTGGGAGAACCAGGTTTGATTCCCCACTCCTCCACTTGCACCTGGCTGGATGACCTTGGGCAAGCCATAGTTCTGATAAGAGCTGTTCTTGAAAAAGAGCAGTTTCTGTCAAGAGTTCTCTCAGCCCCACCTACCTCACGGGGTGTCTGTTGTGGGGAGGGGAGGGGAAGGGAAAGGAGTTTGTAAGCCGCTCTGAGACTCCTTCGGGTAGTGAAGGGTGGGGTATAAATCCAATCTCTTCTCTTCTTCTCTTAGTCCCAAATCTATCTTCTTGTCATTAGGCCCACTCTATCAACATACTACATGCATCATCACAAATCTCTTGCCTAGGTACCATTGAGGAACAACGTTGCATGAGTTTATTTCAAATTCAGACTTTCTGTTTTTCTCCTTCTGATCACAGTCTTTTTAAATACTGTAAAGCAGATACAGTAGCATGCAGATGCTGATGCATAATATGCTGTTGAATTTTTACTCTACTTTTTACCAAAAAAGTAGGCCCTGAAGTAGCATATAGGTAAAGGTAAAGGTTCCCTTGTTCGAAAGCCAGTCAAATCCGACTCTAGGGTTGCGGTGCTCATCTCCGTTTCAAAGCCAAAGAGTCAGCGCTGTCCGAAGATGTTTCCGTGGTCATGTGTCCGGCATGACTAAACACCAAGGTGCACGGAACGCTGTTACCTTCCCACCAAAGTGGTACCTATTTATCTACTTGCAATTTCTTGCTTTTGAACTGCTAGGTTGGCAGGAGCTGGAACTAGAGACGGGAGCTCACTCCGTCATGCGGCAACTTGGGTCTCAAACTGCTGAACTACTGACCTTCCACAGCCTGCAGTTCAGCGTCTTAACCACTTGAGCCACCGCAGCTCCAAAGTAGCATATAGCAAGAACAATTAAAATATACAGTGGTCAAATTTTACAATATGTATTTAAAGACATTTCCTATCCTGTCTACTAAGGACACCAGGTTTGATGGTATCTCTTGACTTGTCACCTGGTAAGGTGACCAAGGCAGTCTCTGTTACAAAACAAGGCCAACAACCAAAACTGAATGAACTGAAATAGTCATTAATCCAGGAATGTTGCCATCACATCCTCAAACATCTTGCTCAAGAAAAGAATACTGAAGGCCAGAGGAAAGTTATCCCAACTGGACGTACTAAGGCTTTAAGATTCAAACATGACTGCCACTTTCCCCCCTTAGCCCTTGATATATGGGGCTGTTTATGAATACTCCATAAGAATGAGAAAGGGCTAAATATTGATAATACACAACAGTAGTTGCCATCAAGCTGACAAGAGCATGCCAGAAAGTCCCCGCCAAAAAGAGAAACATGCATGTGCTAACCTGCTGGCAATCAGTTTTACCAGTCAAACAAAGCATAACTCCTTGGTCAGCAACTCTATTATAAGTGAACCAATTTAGCTCTGAACTCTGCAGCCACCTGTGTAGTGCTCTGTTGTGTTTGACGGCAAGGTGGTGATGAGATGTTTAAGGGGGGGCAGAATCACAAACATAAAATGCATTTCTCCCGAATGAAAAGCCACAAAAACCAGAAGAACATACCACTTCTTTAAGTTTCGCTTCAATTTCTTCAGAGGTCAGTTTTTTGCTTAGTGGTGTTTTTCTTAACAACATGTCACAGTAATTAGCAAGTAGCTCCGGGCACTTGGACTCCGGCTGCGTTTTCAATCCAACCCTAATAGAACATGAGGAGCAGTGGTCACAAGACTGTCCATGCTAGATTCCTGCATTATATAAATACAGGTTACTGCTAGCAAACTAAGAACAATTTAATTATCTTGAAGGGCAACAACAGTGCCAATGTTTTCATACATTTCATTTGCCGCTTCTCCTCTGAAGGATCCACATTTTCCTAATTCATTAATGCGAATAAGACCAGACTAGTTAGTAGGGTAAATTGTACACAGAAGGCTACAGAAACTGAGTGCAACTGCATATGAAAGATGAGTGCTTGCAGGATGGGGAAAGGTCTGCAAGAATTGATCAAGACAACCAGTTTTTCCAACAGTCTGATCAGCACAAACCGTATGTGCTTTAAGCTACTAGTCCACTGCTAGGTGAACAAGCCAGGGTTACGACAGAAGGGCTACAGAACAAAAAGGTCAGTAGGTATGGTGGCCTGTTTCAGCTTCTAGATTAGGACAGTTTAAGGATTCAGAAATGCTCTTGCTGCAAGCATACGATGCAACGCACGAAGCTGCCTTACACTCGATCAGACCACTGACCCGCCAGGGTCAATACTGTCTACTCTGACCAGCACCAGATCTTCAGGGCCTCAGGCAGAGGTTTTTCACATCACCTACTACTTGATCCTTTCAAGCGGAGACGCTGGGGGCAGAACCTGCATGTAGAGCAGATGCACTGTCACTGAGCCACACAGCGCTGCCCCGCCTCCATCGACCAGTGTTCCAGGACCTTCAGTGGTCCCTTGCTTATGGTGGAAGACTAAATGCAGCCAATAGGACAAACTGAATCCAGACAGGAATGAAAGTGATGAAAGCAGGCCCAGAAATACGACTGAACACAGGTGAGAGTACATTATCGTCCCTACTCTTGTGGTGGTGATAGCAGTAAAATGAGCTCACTACTCTGCCGCCACTGTGTCCGCACAGTATCATCCAGTGGAGCTTTTCTGGGTTGTGAAGAAGCTCTTATCCCAGGCTCCTGGAGATGTAGACCCTGCCTGTTTTGATGATTCTGCGATGTATTTTGCAGATAAAATCACTCACATCTGCCACGACTTGAGATTCCGCAGCTGATGCAGTTCCATCTCAGTATGCCGCTGAAGTGCAGTCTCATCCTAGTTGTATGAAGGGCTTTCAGCCGGTGAGGCCTGATGAAGTGCTCAGAGGTGTGCAGCCCACCATATCTAGACTTGACCCTTGCCCTTCATGGCTGCTGATATTGAGCTGGGCTGGTCAAATGGGTCTGGGAGGTAACAAACACCTTTCTGTAGGAGGGTGTAGTTCCAACCACCTCACAATAGGAGGTCATGTGACCCCTCCTGAAGAAGGCATCTTCGGAACCCACTGACTTGAAGAACTACTACCCAGTGGCCAACAACCCATTTTTGGGCAAGGTACCTGAGCATGTGGTAGCCATGCAGTTGCAGGTGATCTTGGAGGAGATGATTATCTAAACCCATTTTCTGCCCGGATTCAGGTTTGGGATGGAAACAGCCTTGGTTGCCCTTATGAATGATCTTCATTGGGAGAATGACAGGGAGAGTGTGTGTCCCTGTTGATTCTCCAGTACCTCTTTACAGCATTCGACAACGTCAAGCATGGTATCCTTCTGGAGAGGCTGGCTGAGTTGGGAATGATCGGGGGGAGGGCGCGGTTTACCGTACTTTGGTGGTTCCATTCTAACTTGACTAGGTAATTCCAGAAAGTGGTACTGGGGGACTGCTGCTCAGCACCATGACATTTATACTACATGAAACTACTGGGAGAGATCATCAGAAGACCTGCAGTAAGGTGCCACCAATATGCAGATGACACCCAACTCTACTGCTCCTTAACAGCTGAGGCAGGTGAGTCTGTGGAAGTCCTGAACAGGTGCCTCCAGACAGTAATGGAATGGAGGAGGGCCAATAAACATAAGCTAAATCCAGACAAGATGGAGATGCTGCTGGTCCATAACAAACCTGCTCGAGGGCTGAGGAGTCAGTCCTAGAGGGGCCTCTGCTCCCCTGATGGAACAAGTTCGCAGCTTGGGGGCACTGTTGGATCCTGGCCTACAGCTGAAAGCCTATGCCTCCTCTGTGACACACAGTGCGTTTTATCAGCTTCAGTTGATAGGCCAGCTATTGCCCATTCTTTGAGAAGCATAATCTGGCCACAGTGACTCATGCTCTGATTACAACGAGGTTAGATTACTGTAAAGACCTGGACCTTTATATGCCTTTGAAAATAGCCAGGAAACTTCAGCTCGTCCAAAATGCAGCAGACAGGCTATTGTCACGGGCAGGATACAGGGACTGTGCCGCTCCAGTGCTGAAAGATCTGCACCAGCTGCCCATTGTTTCTGGGCACAATCCAAAAGTGCTGGTTCTTACCTTTAAAGACCTAAACAGCTCAAGGGCAGGGTACTTGGAATGACTGCCTCCTCCCATACAGTCCAGCCTATCCGTTAAGATCTGGTCTTACAAGCCCTGCTCTCTGTGCCCCTGCCTTCAGAGGGGAAGTGGGTGCCAACCAGAGACAGGGCTTTTTCAGTGGTGGCACCTTGTTTAATGTGATGTCCTTCCCGCAAGGCTCACCTGGCACCTATGTTGCTTTTTTTAGGCATCAGACCAAAATGTTTTTGTTCACACATGCTTTAATTAAACAGCTGCTCTTTTAACACTATTTCAGTCTGGAAACTGTTGCTATGTTAAACGTCAGCAGTCTGTTTTTATAGCCTGTGTTTTTATGTTTGGCGTTTTTGGTGCTGGATTTTAATTCGTATCTTTTAATGTTTTGTTTTTATTCTGTAAGCCACCTTGGGCAAGTTACTGGAGACAACATAAACATTTGCTAAATAAAAAATATGTCACTGGGGTTATTGGTTCTAGATTCTGGAGGACTGAATTATACTGGATAGCAAGAGTTTTAAGACAGCTGTTTCCAGCTGCTTTTCATTACATTTTCATTGAAAATACAAAATTGCTGTGTCACCTTATTCACATACTATGTATTATCTTAGTAACTGTTGCAACCAACTTTTAAGGTAAGTCTATATTCTCTCTCTATTGTAGATGATGCACGTGCTCCATTTCCAGTGAAAGTAGTTTGCCATATTTCACCATAGTGAGAGTTGGCCTAGTGGCAGCCCACACTCATATACTTTCAGTCATTGTCTCTTCACCAGCTCTAATTTTATATAAGTTTAAATGAACCTTCCACAAACTGGACACTCTTAATTATGAATAATCTGTGTTCCAAGTTCAAGCAACAGCAGCGTGTATGGAACAACCTTTCTGTGGAGACTCAAACTCTGAGAGGGAAACTCCTTATATTATCCTTTTTTAAATTCAACATAGCAATGTTTTAGTGTTTTTTGTAACAACTGAAATTATTTGGCTGTTGTATGCATCTCTAAGATTTGAAAGCAAAAGACAGAATACAAGCAAATATTTTAGAAGAAAAGAGCTCAACAACTGCAGACTGAATGCCACCAAATTCAAAGTAGAATCAAAGTTGCTTACCCCTTTTGTTTCAATGGTAATTCAAGTTTAAATATTGTAGCGTCATTTACAACAGCTTTATACGCCTAGCAAAAACAAAATTGAACCAGTCACTCAGCTCTGTTAACACAGGAATAAACTCTAAAACAATAACTTCACACCTCTCACCATTCTCAGTAGCCTGGTTTAGATGTCAGGCTGCATCATGATTTAGCAACCTAGATTATAGGTCCCGCCCCCAAAAAATCTGCCTCTGTGGCTTCCCTTCTTTCCTTCACCCGCTCAGCAACTATTATTTACTTTGGCATCTGAATCAGTGTAATCATAGTGACTGCTAAGTCCAGTTTGAGATCAGACCATGTTTGGCCTGGTTCACAGAACATGATGAACAACGACGACTAGGCTAATGAGGAAGAGAGTAGGGAAGGAGATCAGACACCCACAAAGCACTGAAAGTCACCCAGACTAGCATGATCAGCCCACAATCAGCCCGAACTAGCAGCAATATACTCAAGTTTATTTAAGTAGCTTCACACCTTCATAAACGACTTTCAATAGCTAGTGATATTTCTGACTTCCTGACATTTTTGTGGCTGTCTCCACCTCCCTGTGTTATAATTCCAAAAGTGCCTAAAGGTAAAGGTAAAGGTTCCCTTGCTCGAAAGCCAGTCGAATCCGACTCTAGGGTTGCGGTGCTCATCTCCGTTTCAAAGCCGAAGAGCCAGCGCTGTCCGAAGACGTTTCCGTGGTCATGTGGCCTGCATGACTAAACACCAAGGCGCACAGAACGCTGTTACCTTCCCACCGAAGTGGTATCTATTTATCTACTTGCAATTTCTTGCTTTCGAACTGCTAGGTTGGCAGGAGCTGGAACTAGAGATGGGAGCTCACTCCATTATGCGGCACCCAGGTCTTGAACTGCTGAACTACTGACCTTCCACAGCCTGCAGTTCAGCGTCTTAACCACTTGAGCCAACGCAGCTCCCCAAAGGTGCCTACAGGCTCCAAAATGGCCAGGGACATCTACAAATAGTAGCTTCAGTAAATTCTCGGACTATTCAGCACCAGGGTTTTGGCCACTGTGCGACACAAAGTGTTGGACTGGATGGGCCATTGGCCTGATCTAACATGGCTTCTCTTATGTTCTTATCTGAGAATGTTCTAAGATAAAGGAACTAGTAATACTTCAGCATATATAAAAAGAGCTCGCTGAATCAGGCATGTAGGATAGTATTCTTTGATAGCCGGTTGACTATAACAGAGATTAATACTATGGATCCATTTCGCTATCACTCAAGCTTTCTGCAGTGTAAGGAGTAGAACAGATCCATGGGGCCCCAACCCTTATATAATGTACGTTTTAAAACCTTAAGCAATAGTTACTTGATTTAACTGATCTTATGAAGAACTTAAGCAGGTCAGTTGAATTTATAACAGCATACCTTATCTCTGGCAGTAAGAAATCTTGGATCATCTTGAAAAGCTTCTTTTACCAGCTTGCTAAATCGATTAAATAGTGTGAGCAATTGTTCTACATACTTCTCAGAATCCTAAAAAATAATGCAAAAAATAAAAAGCCAAAGCTGTGAAGGTGAAAAAAATAGCAAGTGTGCTCATTATTCAGCAGCGATGATAAACTGTGAATTGCTTATTCTTCATGCTTTTAAGTTAAATAGGGATGGACACGAACTGGCTCACGAGCCAAAATTCGGCATGGACTTGGCCCAGTTCAGAGCCCCCGAACCTATGTTCGGGGTAGGTGCCTGTGAGTCCTGCCTGTGGCCAGGTGCACACACGTCACATGTTTTCCATAAAATCTTATTTGCACAGTAATCAGCTTCAGAAACATTTATTTGTGTTGTGTACTTCCTCCCCACTTCAGCAAATTCCGTCCATTCCCTTGTCAGCCATATCTGTGGTTCACCATTGCATTTGTACTAGCAAAAACTATGACTTAATGTCATGGCCAGTTTGGTCCAGGAATCCTGGAGGTTTTTTCGCCTTCCTCTGGGCATAGAACAAGTGTCACTGGGGGAGTGGAGGGTAGCTGTGAATTTCATACATTGTGCAGGGAGTTGAACAACATGACCCTTGGCGTACCATCCAGCTCTATGTTTCTATGTTTCTTTCTAGAGTTCTGCTTACACCAGGATTTACAAACAGCTTCAAATCCCAATTTAAACAAAGGAATGTACTGGTTAACAGATCAAACTGGAGAGCCTGGTTGTTGTCATCTTTTTGATCTACCCTATATATTACCGATTAGAGAAATGTACCAGGTATTCCCACTGAAACTTCTTCTGGAGAAGATTTTCAGAAGGTTGAGTCTCTTCCTACATAGGCCTGCAATTCCTATTACTGTGAGAAAACTCTCATAGCATACTATGTGTTAGTTTGAATGATAACTGGTGCAGAGAACCTATAGAGCATTCATAGTGGCAGGTCCTTCTAGTTTCTCAAGACCCAGGAAACTGACTTAAGTGCTAGTCTTCTCAAATAACATGAAGTCACATTTTGTCAGTAAGGAGATCTAATTGTTTAAATCATGCCACTCAGTTAAAGCTTGCTGGTCTTCACTGAAATAGATATCTGAAGCCCAGAATTTTAAGGAACACACAGTATTTTCTCACTATGTTTAGTAATAAATTGTTTTTTAAAAAAAATATGCATTCACATACTAATTACAGTAATTTAAAATGTAGCCTTGCAATGCATTTGGTAATTTTTAGACATTTCTCTCTAAGAAGGGGTAGGGAAAAGGACAAGAAAACACCCACTTACAGTAGTAATAGTTTCAGCAGCTGCTACCATATCTGCTAATCCAGCACTAACAATATGCTCTTCCAGATCCTTTAACATAGGCTCTATTCCATTAGGAACTTTATCCATCAATGAAAACATTAAATGCAACTCTGAAGATACAAAAAGTTGAAGAAATAATGAGTCAATTTGTACATGGCAAGCACTCTGGAAGGATTACATGAACAGCAGTGTTTACATAAAAAGAGCTCTGCTGGAAAAGACCAACATTCCATCTAGTCCATCTAGTCCTGCTGGAAAAGACCAACATTCCATCTAGTCTCACACAGTGGCCAACAACTGGACAGCCAACAACATGGCATAGAAACTAAGGTCTTTCCCATATATTGCCTCCTGGGATTCAGAGGTTCAGTGCCTCTGAATGTGGAGGTTCCTTTCAGTCATCATGGCTAGTAGCCATTGACAGATTCATAGAGGATAAGTCTATATAATCTCCCTTTAAAGGAGAGCCAGTCTGGTGTAGTGGTTAAGTGCACAGACTCTAATTTGGGAGAATCGGGTTGATTCCCAACTCCTCCTACCCTCATGACCACAGAATTCCCCACTCCTCCACTTGGACCTGCTGGATGACCTTGGGCAAACCATAGTTCTGATAAGAGCTGTTCGTGAAAAAGAGCAATTTCTGTCAGAGTTCTCTGTCCCTTCCCCTCCCACAACAGACACCCTGTGAGGTAGGTGGGGCTGAGAGAGCTCTGACAGAAACTGCTCTTTTTCAAGAACAGCTGTACCAGAACTATGGCTTGCCCAAGGTCATCCCGCAGGTGCAAGTGGAGGAGTGGGGAATCAAACCCGGTTCTCCCAGATTAGAGTCCGCGCACTTAACCACTACACCAAACTGCGCTCCACTACACCTTTGGGGATGCACGCTCCCTCTCCTTTCTTCCTTGAACTTAATTCCATCCTCCTACCCTCCAGAGCATTAACCATGGTCTTACATTAAAGGTAAAGGTAAAGATTCCCTTGCTCGAAAGCCAGTCGAATCCGACTCTAGGGTTGTGGTGCTCATCTCCATTTCAAAGCTGAAGAGCCAGCGCTGTCCGAAGACGTTTCTGTGGTCATGAGGCCGGCATGACTAAACACCAAGGCGCACGGAACGCTGTTACCTTCCCACCAAAGTGGTACCTATTTATCTACTTGCAATTTCTTGCTTTCGAACTGCTAGGTGGGCAGGAGCTGGAACTAGAGATGGGAGCTCACTCCATCATGCGGCACCTGGGTCTCGAACTGCTGAACTACTGACCTTCCACAGCCTGCAGTTCAGTGTCTTAACCACTTGAGCCACTGTTCACATTACATTACATCTTACATTACACCGGCACTAACATGATCACGCAAAGCCAGATACCAAATTAAGACCATGGTTTCATATGTGCATAAATGCCAACTATGGTTAATATCAGGGAGGATAAGGAGGGTGAAAATTGCTTTGGTAAGGTTAGGAAAGTCAGCACAAATGTTTCCAGCTACCTCCACTGGTCTGTTTATTAAATTATTATATCAGCTAAGTATTGGTAAAACAATGGGAGAGAAACTGGGATGTATGTACAAAGAATTTCACTGGACCTCTGCACAGTTTCCCATGTTCAGTAATCCATGTTTCTATAGTAGCAATTTCCCCTTGAGAGATGATAGTCATACTTGCACGTGGTTTGGTATCTTGCTATATTCAGCACTGGACCAGATCCAAACAAGTGCTGTCAGAACAAGGGGTCAAGCATAGTTTTAAGGTCAGATTGCCTTCTGAATTCCCAAGCTCAAGAGCACAACTTTTCGCTTTGAAAGCTGGAAGCCTCTCATTGGGAATTCTCACCTATCATACGGGATAATGATGTAACTTTTCCACATAGTGAGGCAGAACACTGACAGAGAATGTTTTGGTTCCCCCCCCCCCATTTGCTCCTTCCAAGTCCCATACATGGCTCATAATGAAAGATCCCTCATCTTCAACAGAAACATTTGCCAACAAAATGCAAAAGTTCATTGGATTCCCAGAGCAAAATGATATACTTGTTTATCTCAGTTTCAATGTGACAAAAACTCTCTCGTGGTAGATTAAATGATGGCAAACAACCAATGCAGCAATAGAATAAAGTGCAGCAACAATGCACGAGAGGGAAGCGGAGACACGCGTTTCCAACAGTAAGTGGATCGGCATCACTTCAAGACCATTAAAGCTATCTAGTCATCCAGTTCCACTGAATGAATACAAATGTCTTTGTAAGGCAATAAAATCATTCAGCTGTAACTTACAACACACGGTCTTTCTCGTCTGCTGCTTTTACGAAACAGTAGTGTGTCTCAAATGTATTTTACTCTATGCCAATCTAAAGGGAGAAAAGTATTTTAAGTTCCACTTACTTTCTGTTTCATTTCGTTTGATCATGCCTTGGCATTCAGCTAAAATTGTCTCTTTGAAAGATGTCACCAGAGCATTCACACAGCACTCCATAAGCTGAAAAGCGATAAGAACCATTAGTACACTTCAGAGTGTGCTGTTTTAGAAGCCTCACGAGGTACAAGCCTTTTGAACCGAAAAGACTCACGCGCAGTATCTCAGCTTTTAATTTCTCAGACTTTAGATCAGTTTTAACTGCACTCAGCCCTAATGCAGTCAGCTGGATAGAATACAAGGACACAGTGATATGGCACTCCTGACAGTAGGAGAAGAGCTTTGATATAACAAATCTTTAAGATGAGAATCCTTGCCAATATTAAAGGCAACACACGACCCCGCTACATACGCATGCACAGTGTGTACTTACCGCTTCTACAGAGTTACATTCACGTCTGGTTTCTAAATATCGTAGTGCCCTTTTTTCCTCTTCCTTTAATTTAGCATCTGCCTGTGCGGAAGCAGAACCACCATCACTGAAAAGTCCTGACATTAACCAAACCAGCTGTCTTCATGTTAACACCTTTCCACTTACATATTTCATATAGTTCTGTACACCATTTTGCTGCAAATACGAGGGGGCTTGAGTCCTGTAAAATCTCTCCGTCGAATCAAGATAAGCTTTCTCGAAGTTATCCCGATAAATCTGGAGCTTATCTTCAGGATTAGAACACAGATTTACTATAGAAAGAAATGTAAAGTTAGAGATTTCATTTTGGAATTGTTTTTTTTAAAGGAAGCAACACCTCTCCTAATAACATAGCAGTACAGCCACACATGCACAGAAACACGGTCTAGCCTTCCATATAGATTTTAACGATGAATGAGCAGGATACCCGTTACCAGTCCTTAGAGATTTGCCTAACAAGAAATTTCTGAATTAACAGAAATGTGCTGGTGGGGGGGGGGGTTCAGAAATTTTTCGAAGTCGGCTGGTGTGGTATGATTACTATTTCAGCATTCTTTTGAAGAATTATGAGCAGAGTGATTTCAAGGGCTCCAGCACTCCCAAACATGTCTCAGGACATCTGTACAGTGGGTTGAGTAGGGAGAGGGAAAGCAGGAACGACCTGCTCCGTCTGCAGAGCTCTGCTTCTAGCACTTTGAATCCAGCTCATGAATTTTAAAAATCAACACTGATAATGTCTGAGGCAATCGCATTTTAACCAGCTAGTGAAAGGACTAGTTTCAAGTGCAAGAATAGCTCATCGTTTACAAGAAGTTCAAACCACAGATGCAGATTTAAGATTACAAATTTTGCCACTGGTTGGGGGTGGGAGAGAGGGACCAGTGATTGAACTTGTCACCATATCTGTCAAAACCATGGTTTCCTGTAGAAATGTACTGCTGTCTAGCACCATCAAAAACTGTGACAGCTGTTCTGAATACTTATCATCCTTTTTTTTTTTGGTCAAAGCACCTTTTAACTGGAGGCAACTTATGGGGGTCTGCACATTAACAGGGAGGCTGTAGTTTTGCCCGAAGAAACGAGACATACCATAAGATTCTCTAACACCAATGACAAGTTGAGAGTCAAACGCTTCCCCCAGCCGTTCAGCATGAACCAGCTTCATGGCACTGTCCTGAAGGCGAGTCTTTATATTTGAAAATATGGACTCATTCCACGTATCTAACATGAGCTACAAATGCAATAAGTAGAAGGAGGAAAAGAGTTAAAAAGCAGTGTAAAGATTTTCAAAAGACAAAACACTGAGATCTAATTCTTGGATTTGATTGGTCTAGTAAATGTGAATTTCGGAATAACCCTGCACTTCCTCCTTAGAGTGGCATGGACCGTCCACACAAGGGCCACTCAAGCGCAGAGTCCCACTAAACACTTCCTTGAGATTACCACTATCTTTTCCAGGAACGGATTTTTTTTTTAACTCTCATATTTGGCCTACACTGAAGATGTATTTTCACCCTAATTGCCATATGCTAACAAAGTAGCAAATATGATTAGTATGCACTCAGTCAAAGCCTAGCTCATGAAAGTAGTCTCACTCCTACGTCCCCGTCCCCTCCATGTGTGCTTGCCCTGTACCCAGACAGATATGCCACATGCACACTGCCAGCATCACTCGGGATGCAGTAGAATTTAATTCCTCAGTTATCACACATATCAATCAGCATGACCCTTAGTGTATCAACAGGACAGGGCCATAACAGCACATGCTTTGCATGTAATCTGACAACTCCAGCTAAAAGACCTCAGGCAGCAGGGTTTGGGGAAGACCATGATCTGACCAAGATGCTTGAGCACCACTGACAGTCAGAGTAGACAATACTGAGCTGGCGCAGAGTAGACAATACTGGCTTCACACACTCGTAAGTACCGTAACCTATCTTATCTCCATGATGGGAGTTGTCTGATGGGTAATACCACCTACCTTTCGAACAATACTGTCTTCTACATTGGACTTCTTACTGCTGCCCTGTTTGCCCATGAGAGTAATCTCTAGCTGGCAAAATGGCTTGGGCAGGATATCGCATTGCGTGAAGAATTTACGCCATTCCACAATATAGGCTTTCAGTAACGCAGTGTCATCTTGGTGGCTCAGCACTCTCTGAAAAGAAGAGGCAGATCCAAATATAAAGACATATATAAAGTCTTCCCATTTCAAATTAGCTTTCCCATTTTTGATATAATGCCTCTTACCAATTCAGCTTAGGAAACATACAAAACTTTTTAAAGCAACTTAAAAAAAAAAAAAATTGCGACCCTGTAGGGTTTTCAAGGCAAGAGATGTTCAGAGGTGGTTTGCCATTGCCTGCTTCTGCATCGTGACCCTGGGTGGTCTCTCATCCAAAAACTGGCCAGGGCCGACCCTGCAGACTTTCCAAGATCTGATGAGATCGCGCTAGCCTGGGCTGTTCAGGTCACGGCAACTCGGCCAAACATAATAAATCTGCAACATCTCTTATTACCAGCACAGATCTGTGAGAAAGCTTCAGAACTAAAACTGTTAACATTCGTCCTGGAATTACAGAAGGGATCCTTCTGCCTACTCTGTAAAAGACATCAAGAAATTATGACTAAGCCCTGAAAATCAGTAAGTCACTGAAGCAAGTGGTTCAAAACTATTCTGCACTGAACAGTCAAGAGGAGGACGAGGAGCTATGACACAACACTGAAGCCCCTCCCTCTGGAGCTCTCAATCAGCAATCCCTCCGGCATCAACTACTTTCCCCAGGCACCATCCATTCAGTTTCAAGCATAACTTCACAACTACCGGAGACAAAAAGTGCTTTTTAAAAAGAGAAACAAAGCTAAGACTGTCAAGAAGCCATGTATCACATCCTGCCACTGATGCCTGCTGTGACCTGGATAAGGGCTGCCACCCTATTGTGACCGGCCACTTGGACACAGATACACGACTCGCTTCCAGCTGTAGGCTTCAATTTTCCAGTGCTACAAGTTGTGTTATAGAGTAGCCCTCCCCACCGGACTAGGCTGAGCTCTGTCACCTGATCCTCTTAGTCCAGCTCCTGACACCTCTTTTAAGGCCCTTCCTGAACATGAGAGACCACCCCTGGGCAAGGCACACCCACCCATTTCCCTATCTTGGCTACCCACAGATAATTTTGTAAACTGAGATGTTACTCTCAGTCCCAACAGGCATGTCGCGGGTGAACCGCCCCCGGCTCAGCCAACTCAGGCGCAGCCAGACTGGCCCACTTTCCTCAGTCCTCACCCCCCTACGTCCTGCTCTCTGCCCCTGCGGCTTGGCAGGCCGTGCCTTCTGCCAGTTGGTCATGGGCATCTCTTCAACCAAATACTGGGCTTGGCGATGTCCTTGGGATCTGACTGGATCCTCCCCCACCATACCCATCCAAAACTTTCAAGAACGAGAAGATGCCATGAACCTCTGGGCAACTTGGTCCAGTGCCAGCCAAGTGCTCACAGTTACTCGTATTGCCGTATTTTGCTCTTAATCGTCACTAACCACTTCCTTTTACTATAAGTGTTTATCTTGGCCTGCAAACATTTTATAGTAGTGCTTCCTTTTCCAGGCAGCAGGGAAAAACAAACCTTGCTATAGATTCATCGTTGGCATGCCTACAAATCATTATGCACTTGCCTCTTATTTTATAAATGAAAGCACAGTGCTGAAACAGTGGCTCGAGGCAAAGTTTAGCATCAAAGGCAATCTTTATAGATACTCGCAGGAAAGGAGAGGAAGAGAACAAAACCCTCTTTTTCTGCAGGGGCTTAATGCAGCTTACAAGTTCACTTCTGGGCAGAATGATCTGCAGATTTCCAAGAAGTGAATAAATCTGCACAACGGCTATCATGCTGGCCCTCCCGTTTCAAATGTGTGTTTGATGGATAAGTCCTTCAGAATCAAGAGCTGAGACTATTTAGTGTGTACCCGTGGAAGCACAACTAGATGTGACTTTATAGGTGGACAAGGCTTATTACCTCTGTACCAGACTCCAAGGGACAAACAGGTATCTAGATCTTCAGAAGTGTTATTTGTCCCTTCGGGTGGGCTGCATGTGCAAGCATCTGTGCACGCACAGCCACCTGGATGGGCAAACAGCACCTCCCTGGCATTGTTTCAGGTCAGCAAAAGCAGCACAGAGAGGCAGCGAGCCCTCCTCCTGCCACCCCACAGACCCGACCAGAATCAAGGCCCCGCAGCAGTACTAGAGGAAGCTCTTCACGGGGACCTGGAGCTGGTGGATGGCTGCCAGTCTCCCGTAGACAAAACGTGGCAGAACGCTATATCTGTTTCAGCCCTAAACACATTTGGGACTGGGCTGCAGACAAACTCTGTACAGAAACCTGTGTGTGCCTGTGCTTTGATGCTTCACTGTACAATCCTTTGCAAGCCTCTTGAAAAGCCTGCCTGAAAACTGTAACACCAGGGCACTCTTCAGGGGTCCTGTTTGGCTGCATCTGGATTTCGTCACGGTGTTAATACATCATTTCTAAGTGGGACCTTGTAAAAACAGTGGCCTATTTGGCAAGCTCACTCGTCTGCATAATATGGCTTAGATCCCACGTAGAATTTCCGTGATTTTTGCTGATTCCCCCTCCCACACCAGCCCCAATGCTGCTCCTGGGTCTCCTGCGGGAGGTTGTTCCCACAGACATTCTAGGCAGAATCCTACTCTTTGACACCTGCACGTTTCTGGTAAAATGCCAACATCTCTCATGACTTTCTAACAGGTAACATGTCTGGAGTCTATCAAGAAAGGACTTGGGGGGGGGGGAATTTAAAAGGTATTTCCTTTTCAGGAGACCTACAGTAAACAGCACAGTTTCTATTCTTGCACATATTTAGCCAGGAATAAGTCCCACTGAACTCACTGACACTTACTTCCCCAAGCACGGACCATAAAGCACTATGCTTACTATGCTTATCAAGGCTGTGCGGAATAGTTAAAAAAATTTTAAAATGTCTGTTAGTATGCTTAATATATCAAGTAGTCAGAATTCTGAACTCCTTCCAGAATACAATCCACACAGTCCTTGAACAGGATCACCTCTATCAAGGAAGGGTGTTTCAGGGAGATGATCCATAGCATCTGTTCCAGTTCTCAGTTTCATGCAGCCTAATATGCCACCTTAGACTACCTGAATTTATGCCAAGAAGCCGTTAAAAGAAGCCACTTAAGACATTAACACAACATAGCAAGAAAAGCATTTGCACTCTTTCAAGCTGAACACTTACTGCTTGTGCTTGTTTAATAAAATCAAGGATGTCTTCTTTTAAAGCCTGGTGTATTTTTGCTGGGCCTTTATCATCCCATAAACAAACTGCATGCACATCCCTAGAAAATACAGACATTTCGATCAGTACAAAATAAAAAGACCTTTTAAAACCAGTGAGGTTCAGAGACAAATGGGCCCCACGAACAATCTGCCTAACAAAATAATGCATACTAAAAAATAAAACACATGCAAAATTCCACAAGGGTGGAAGGAGGAACCACACAGTTTCTTTCCAATAAATCACTTCATAATATTAACATCTGAAGAAGTCGATCGATTTGAAGAAAATTAAAATAACCCAGCGCTACTCTGCGCTGCATTTTTCATAGGGCAATGGATGATGCCAGTTTATGATGCAGGAGGCCTGGGAGATGGAGGAGACAAAAACTGAAACAGCTTGAACAAGTCGGTTCTTTTACACACACAGGGAAGGTTGTGACTTGAGACTAGATCACATACTTCTGCATACAAGATCCTAGCCTTGATGCCTAGTATCACCAGGCACAGAAGCATTTGTGGCTGGTCTTAACAGACTAGATCTTAAGAACCCAGTGAGCTGCTGCTAGTCAGCATAGAACAGAGGTCTCCTCCTCACAACGGCTGGTTTGCCCACCAGCTTACTACAAATCTGACAGAGCCTTACAAATGGCCTGCTTGAAATACACATTCAAACTGGACAAATTCTGACAAATAATTATGGATGTAATGGCTCCCTTATTTACGAAGAACTCTTTGCAACTCTAGAACAGGAAACATTATGAACTACAGAGATCAGATTCCTAAATCCAGCTTTATTCACCAGTCAACTCCCAACCTGGCACCCATGTGACCCAAAAACTGTAACAGAATCCGTTTACTGCAAGATTGGTTTTAGATGGCTCCTTTTGCCTTTGGAAAGGAAAAGCAGATTTTTAAAAAAATCAGTAAAGACTTACTCCAAACTCCCCCACTCATCTCAAGATTCGTATGCCCTTTTCATTCCACTTACTAGAGTGGAATATTGAACATCCTGAAGCGACCTGCTCTCCAAGCAGGCATCAGAAAGCAGAGGGCAAGGCAGCAAACTTTTCTAAGAGCAAAGTCGCTTTCGGATGGGAAGGCCTTGTGTTTCATTCACCCAGCTCTCTTCCCTTCCCTTCCCCCCCACACCCAATTCTACTACAGTCTTAGCCTCTCCCCTCAGGGAATGAAAAAGAATACCTCTTGAAACCGTATTACGTTTTGCTGCTTGTATACTCTGAAAAACTGTGTCCTAGTTTTGAGTAGGGTTAGGGTTCTATTTAGCATATTTCCCATTCTGAATGTTAATAACCTGAACAGAATTTCACAATCCTGTCAACAGGGCAGCAACAGCCGGCACTGTACAAAAGATCTCATCATCTAGCCATTTGACTCAAGTTAACTGAATGAGAAAACGTTTCTCAATTTGTGGCCTTTTTTTTTTTTTAAGTACACAGTAAGTCCAAATAAATCCCTGAAGCTGAATTACTCTTTTAATTTTCAAGGATGGTTGCTAGCAATCACAAAAGCAAAAAGAAAAAACACAAACCACTTACTGTAATTGAGATGTTTCTGATAGGATCTTTCCTAGAACAATGCTTATGATGGTATTACAAAATGCCATAGCTGTATTTCTATTACAGCACTTAAGAACTGCAAGTTGTAAGAATTACTTACGAAAACAGATCAAACCACTGCTGCTTTGTGACGGATTCCTGGCGTAAAAGCTTCAGAACAATAGGTCGCATGAAATCCCATTTGTCCTCAAACTGAAGTGCACCTTTATTCTTCCAAGAAAAGAAAGAAACATGCATAATTTTAATGCAGGTCAAATATAAACCGCACACTTCTTCAGAAACAAGTACATCAAACCTTGCTCAATAAGTCCAAGTGTGCAAAGAATTGCAGCTTCAGTTGAACAGACCGGTTGAATGGCCACTGCCTTTTAATAACTCACTGCAGGATACCTTGTGATGTTCATGATCATAGAACGGTATTTGCAGTCTCTGGGAGAATATGCATTAGCATGTAACACAGCACATGTCCTGGCTTTCACCCAGGTTCAGAGGTCCAGATTCCAGAATGATGAATCAACAACCCTTTAAGAGGCCCTAATAATAGACCCAGGCTCCCTATTCCCTAGTAAAAGTTCAATTTGTAGTAGCCAGTGAAAACTGCTATTGTTGAATAATGGGCCAGAACCTGAATTTAACAAGAAATAAAACTATGGCATTACCAGGAAACAAATTATGTAGAAATTTTTAAAAAGAGCCAAATGAGATGTTTCATTATGATGTCTGGGTTGGACCCACCTGCTTTTTTGTTCAATCTCATCCAATTCCACTCCTTATTAACAGCCCCTGTTTCACAAGGCCTTTGTCCATGCAGGTTCCAAACACAGCCCTTCTGGTAGTTGAACGGGACTCCCCCTTACGTTGTGGTTTTGAACACAATTACAACAACCCTCATGACCAGAAATGACAACCTCCAGAATTGCAACTGTGGGCCACTTTATAAAGTACATATTATTCTCAGAAACCAGTATTAAGTACAAACCTCTCCAGATATATCCAGCAGTAAACCAAAGCTCTGGTGAACTATGTGCACTCAGCAATTAATATGGGCCACTAAGTTCCTTCTCAAATGACAACTGACAAAAGATATTCTGGAAACATTTTAAAATGACTGGAGGCAGTTGTGCATTGCCCTTAAAATTGCTGTTTTGTTGCTAAAAGCCATGGTGGGAGTGGAAGAAGCATTCCACCATAGTTGTCTCTTTAAGATGGGCCCGCACAGGCACCAATTTACATCTTCTTATACTCCTGCTTTGAAGAGTTAGGTAAAAGTCGAAGCTGAAAGGGAATGAATCTGTTCTCCCTTAGACAGGACTGATGTGTTTTTTTTAAAAAACAACAACTTTTATTAGGATAATACACGTTCACATTATATCAACTTCAATATATATCCTTTTCTTCTTACTCCCCCCCTTTTCGTAGGCTTCCAACAGCGTACCCACCACCAGCTCAAACCTTAAACTCTAACATGTCTCTAATCTTTTATCATATAGCTATAGGTAACAAATGTTCACATATATATCATTATGTCCATTTCTTTTCTCTTTTACATCCACTTAATAATTTTCAAAGCAAATCAGATTGTCTTTCACATCCCAATATTTCTCTAAATAGTCCTTAAAATCTTTCCAGTCCGCAAAAAATTCTTCCGCCTCCAAATCTTTCAGTTTTTTTGTCATTTTGTCCATTTCTACCATAAAAAGCAGTTTTTTAATCCATTCTTCTACCCCTGGTATTCTGTCCAGTTTCCAATTTTGAGCATACACTATTCTTGCTGCTATTATCATATACCACATTAATGCCTTAGACAGGACTGATGTGTTTTTTTTAAAAAACAACAACTTTTATTAGGATAATACACGTTCACATTATATCAACTTCAATATATATCCTTTTCTTCTTACTCCCCCCCTTTTCGTAGGCTTCCAACAGCGTACCCACCACCAGCTCAAACCTTAAACTCTAACATGTCTCTAATCTTTTATCATATAGCTATAGGTAACAAATATTCACATATATATCATTATAAGTCCATTTCTTTTCTCTTTTACATCCACTTAATAATTTTCAAAGCAAATCAGATTGTCCTTCACATCCCAATATTTCTCTAAATAGTCCTTAAAATCTTTCCAGTCCGCAAAAAATTCTTCCGCCTCCAAATCTTTCAGTTTTCTTGTCATTTTGTCCATTTCTACCATAAAAAGCAGTTTTTAAATCCATTCTTCTACCCCTGGTATTCTGTCCAGTTTCCAATTTTGAGCATACACTATTCTTGCTGCTCTTATCATATACCACATTAATGCCTTAGACAGGACTGATGTGATGAGGCAGAGCCTGATATGACTGGGGATGTATATGCAGACTGAGCCAGGTATTGGACACAGACCTGCCTCTGATTTTTTCAGCTTGCACTGTGAACAATACACATAGATCCAAACTGCACATCTGCACCAACCCAGGCGTTCCTCTATTCAAAGACAGGTATATGAGGGAAAAGAATAAATGTTCAAGTTGATTGATACTGGGATATGCTGCTATACTAGTGAAAGTCTTAAGCACTGAAAAATATAGATGCAAAACTACCATGGACTTTAGATAAACTACAGAATGCTTTGACCCCATCAATCCCATCAACACCATCAAATGTGTCACTAACAAGCATAGACTCTCAGTCTACACAGAACTGGCTGTAAAGATCCTAACCACCACCACTTAGCCTTCCACCAAGGACCCTCAGTAACATAAGGAACTATTCAGCACCACCAAAACATTTCACAAAGCGGTACTCCAAAGGGACAATAAGGAAGAATTCTCCCGAGTCTCCTGCCATAAATCTGGCCTGTTGCAACTCATGCAATATGTTTTAGAACCCCAGAGTACAACTGCCCACTTCTCCTCCTCCCGCTCCATCTTCCTCACAGCTGGCCAAGACTGAAAGCCTCAAGGACAACTTGCAGCTTTTCCAGGTAAAGCAACAGGAGTTGCACACGGCTTGACACAGCTGACAACTTTGGGTAGGGATAAATTCCTGGAACAAACAGAATCACCACACAAAATGAGGGAGAAAGTACAGAGCAGCTGCCAGAAAGCTCCCATCCGCCCAAAGCTGCTCCTCTCAGCAACGGCTATTGGCTCAAGGGATTCGCGGGAGACTCAGAACCAGAAAGAATATATGAGGAGTTCTCTACCTTCTTATGAACTTTATTTTTATCATCATCAGTTTCTGGGCACCAATGCTAATCATTCCCTCATACAAATCAAGGATCCCCCCTCCCATTGCTTGAAAACCTTGTGGTTCTTCATTGCCTAGACGTTGCCTCCTTCGTACACATACTACACAGGGAGAGCCACAACAGAGCACAATGCCACCCTCTACACATCACTGATGTGCTCAATATAGCTCTCACCATCCCCTATTTGAATCGAGAGTTTCAAGAAAGAAAGAAGGCCCAGTTTCTGTTATACCCCTTGTCCTCTCCATGGCACTGTGCAAAATCATCTTCTTGAGCTCCTGCTACCATTTTAAAACTTCATGCTGTAATTTCAGCTGCTAACTGGTAGATCGAGGGCCATCTCCTACTGCACGTAAGCACAGATAAAGCAAGACTTGACCTGTTATTACCTCTAACATCTACTTATTTTCAAACAAGTAAAGAGAAGCATTGCTACTGACAGCACCATATATCTAAAATAATGGATTAAAGCATTCCGAAAATATCATGCCGTGTTCCCAATATGAACATGCTGTGATTATCTTCAGAAGTCATGCATAGTACACAGAAAGCAGTCAATGAAAACACTGAGTCATATATCTCGAGATGGAGTCTGCTACACTGCTTGTTCGGTTCCACATGATCTTTGTAACATGGTGTTCTAGGAGCTGAGATCATGGGTAACAAGAGAGTCAAGTCCAAAGAGTCCCTGAATCCAGCTATACACACGCATTTCAAATCATTATGAAATCTGATCCTATGCTCTACAGCCCATTAACAACTCTTTTACTGCTGTGGTTCTAATACTGCAACTGCAAAACAGCTAGAAAAGAACCAGAGAGAGGGACTTTAATTAAAAATGCTAGAAGAAGAAGAGAAGAGAGATTGGATTTATACCCCGCCCTTCACTACCCAAAGGAGTCTCAGAGCGGCTTACAATCTCCTTTCCCTCCCCCTCCCCAGAACAGATACCCTGTGAGATAAGTGGGGCTGAGAGAGCTCTCTCAAAAACTGCCCTGGGGAGAACAGCTCTGAAAAAACTTATGACTGACCCAAGGTCACACCAACAGCTGCATGTGGAGGAGTGGGGAATCAACCCCAGTTCTCCCAAATTAGAGTCCATGCTTCTAAACCATTACACCAAACTGGCTCTGGTAAGTATTAGTCATAAAAGAACTCTATGATACAATATTTTCCTCAGTTCTGCATTACTTGCTGCTAAACTCTGAGGTGCCTTCTCTTTTATAATAGGAAGAAAAGGGCATGAACCACAGAACTGAACTTATAATTACAAACTAAAAGTAAAATATATTTTTAAAAGTCTAGAAGCGGCTTGAAAATAGCTGGCATCTAGCCGCCAGGGTGACAAGAGCTATAGAGTAGTAATAGCAAAACCGAGCAAGTCAATTACAGCTATTAGATCCATTTCGCTAAGAAATTTGCTGGTAAGTACCATTGAACAGGTGGGAGTGGTGACGCCTAGGAAACCAGCCATAGCTTGATCAAACAGGCCTGGGAGATGCACAGAAGAACAGCGGACATAACAGCAGGGGCCCGTGGAGAAACACGGGTTTATATATGCAATGACAAGTGATGAGGGCTGCTACAGAAGCAGCAGCAGAGTGAGGCCACTGGGAAGGGGGGGGGGAGTAGTAACATGATCCTACCCATGTTTACTCAGAAGGATGTTTCCACTTATGTAGCTTAGTTAAAGCTCGCTTTTCTCGCAGTGACTCGTGGATTACAAAGTGAGACAGAGAGGGAAAAGGGAATCATACAGTGTAGGACATCAAATGAATAATGCAATAGGACTAACTGTATAGAACTGAACAATGCAAGCAACAGAATGATCATACAGGGTAAGGTGCACATGAACAATGCAGATTACAGCTCTTGGCCAGCCACAGATTTTATTCGGTGCCTTCCATTTAGGCTTGCGGGTGTTTGCGGCCTGTGGAACTTCATTAGCATACCACTTACCTAGTTTTAGATCTCTTTCTATTTCAAAGTTGCTTGGTAGCATTTAATTTAAAATTATCCAACACACCTTGAGTGCTTATGGCGAGCACTTTGGGCAAGAGTGCAGCTTATTATTTCCTTATTCTTACCAAGAGGCAAGGCATCAAAAACAGATACAAAAATCAAGGGCAGACGCTCAGGTTCAGGTGAGCCCCTGAAACCCTGTTTCTCAACAGGCTGGCTTTGATCACACCTATGGCTATGCCTCTTCCATTTCTCCCACTGTCCCTAACAGGAAACTCATGGATGCCAACATTTTCACTTCCTTGCGTGCATGCGCGGGAAATTCTATTCCGAAGGCCAAGAGCAGGGCACTAGCAGACCTGGAAGCAACAGTTATTCTAGTTATCAGTTAAGCAAACCCCGACCTCTGAACTACTTTCTATTATCAACTGCCTTTCCCAAATGGCAATGCTTTTGAGCAGGGATGGCCAAGATCTATTCTCAAGAACTGCTCCGGCCTCTAACATTATCGTGAGAACCAGAAATGTGCAAGCCTTGCACAGATGATCAGGCATTTATAAAACTGGCATCACACAGTGCACGTATTCTGATGCTGTACCACTGAGATCACCAAGGAACAAACAAGCTTCCTGAAACATCCTCTTATGAAGTGGATCGGCAAGTCCTTTCCTTTCCATGAATGTGCATGAGAGATCAATCAACTCTATATGGACTATACAATGTCTCATTTTTCTTCTCTTGACAAGTGAAACTGCTAGCAAAACATTTTGAGTGAAGTTTGCTAAGGTCAACAGGGGCCAGATAAAGATACTTCAGAG
>NW_015168105.1:327066-327218 GCF_001447785.1 Gekko japonicus
GATGTTTCTTTTCAAATCCAACCTCATAATTCAATTCATGATTTGTAATGTGTTAACTATTTTTTAAAAGCTTCAGATCTGTTTCAATCTGCTTGATACTAGCTCAACATGTGTTTTAAGATCAGAAATGTTTTCAAGTTATTATTTCACAA
>NW_015168105.1:329275-332664 GCF_001447785.1 Gekko japonicus
GCTGGACTACTGTAACGCTCTCTACTTGGGGCTGCCTTTGTAGTAAATCCGGAAGCTGCAGCTAGTGCAGAATGCAGCAGCCAGGCTGTTGACGGGTCTCCCTAGGTGGGACCACATCCAGCCTGTGCTGAAGGCGCTGCACTGGCTGCCGATAGCGTACCGTATCTGCTTCAAAGCACTGGTTCTTACCTTTAAAGCCCTTTATGGTCAGGGTCCGGCATACCTAAGGGACCGCCATATGTTCCCCTAAGGGCACTATGGTCGAGGGGCCAACATCTTTTGACTACCCCCAGGCATCAGGGACGTCAAATTCGCCGAGACTAGGGCCAGGGCCTTTACAGTGGTGGCTCCTACCTGGTTGAATGAGCTCCCGAAGGAGATCTGGGCCCTGCGGGATCTTGCGCAGTTCCGCAGGGCCCGCAAGACGGAGTTCTTCCGCCAGGCTTTTAAGTAGGAGCCGCCGCCGCTACTGTTCCATCAATGCACTGTTGCCGAAAATTGACAGAGATACCATCAGGGTGCAAGCGGGCCCTGGGAAGAAGACTGGCTATCTGCCGCTTTGGAACTAACGTCATTGGTCCGGATCCACCCTACCAGAACCCATCTTGGAACTGGGAACATCAGAGCACCAGCACTTTGTTGTACTATTGTTATGTTTTTATCTTGTTTTAATTATGGCTTTTGCCCCAGTTGTTAGCCGCCCTGAGCCTTAGGGGAGGGCGGGATATAAATCAAATTATAAATAAATAACAAATAAATAAATATGACACTTATTGTTATGTTTTTATCTTGTTTTAATTATGGCTTTTGCCCCAGTTGTTAGCCGCCCTGAGCCTTAGGGGAGGGCGGGATATAAATCAAATTATAAATAAATAAATAAAATAAAATATCACATTACTACATATATATTCCTCTCTCTCTCTCTCTCTCTCTCTCACACACACACAAACACACACATAAACAAGCAGATCTTAACTATCACAGCCCTGCCCCTGAGTAACACAGCTTCCCTCTAGCTGTTCAGGAGGGCATTCTAGTAGAAGGAGCAAAGCGGAAGTGTAATGGTTCAGCTCAGGAGGTGACTTTTTAAAGGAATAAAGTGTTCCTTCACACTGATTGTCTTGTTGCCTTAAACAGGTATATTTGCATAAGTTGTTCTGGTATTTCCACCCTGTTTGACAGTCCCAGCCCAGCTGCAATATTCTGTCTTACTAGGAATCTTTGGTGTTAGACTCAAATGTCATTATATTTGGTAATCTACTTACTGATTGCCCAATGTTACCAAATTTTGTAATCTGCCTACCAATTAACTAAAAGGGTGGGTTTAAAAAAAACAAACATTGTAATCTGCCTTTGGTACCAGTGACAAAGGTGGATTATAAATGAAAATAATAGTTACTGCCCTTCACTAACCTTCTTTCACTGTTTCCTTTTGGCTACTTCATTTAATTTTCAAGCCATTTTTTCAGTTCCCTGATCTTGATCTCTCCTATTGCCACCATACTTTGCGCCTGGAAAACGAGGGAAACAATATTTCTGATCCTCATTTCCTAAAAAATTCTGTCATTTGAATGCTTCTCTATTTCCAGCCCTTTAATTCCTGTACTGTACCACTACATTCTATACCAGGGTCCCATAACCGGTAGCTTGCGTACTGCACTACTGCAGCTTGTATGGCCCCTAAAGACTCTGGAAAAAAACTTCAAAAAGATCTGCTGCAGGCTTGTTTTAAAAGCTTTTATTTCATAGAATTTTTCTCTGTGTTGATTAGCTCATAGGATAATTCCTGGTGCTCTTCCTAGTCTATGTTCTGTTTTTAGGACAGAAGAAAACTGGGTAACACAAGGGGGGGCGAGTAGCTCAGAATATTTTTCACTACTCTGAAGCAGGTCTCACTAAAGAAAAAGGTTGGAAACCCCTGTTCTGTAGTCACTCTACACCTTGCTTCTGAGTTAGTTATAAAGGCTGTAACAGTTTCAGACATGTGAAGCAGCAGGAGCATGTTACAGAGAGAATTATTTCCTCAACCTTTGCATCATGTGTTTACAGGCAAAGTGCAGACTGTCATATGTGTTAATGCTCCTGTATACAGAAGCTACAGTAAAAAGCTAATGTGCAATGGTTCACGTCAAAGTGGCAACTGGAAAGCATATGAGGCCCTGTCACAAGGCAAAGCGAATCAGCCACCTCTATTGGCAGATTCTGGGTAGCACTGAGGGCAGATCTAATCTGACATGTGAAGTATAACCCATTGGGAACCTCTCCTGCACAAGTCCCACTGAAACAAACAGGACTTGTGCAAGAACACTGGTTGCTTATCTGAAAGGGCCCAAACAAACTTGATCCTCAATTTTAATTGGTGCAGGGGGAGAAAGAGGGGTTCCAAGTGGAATGATTCCGATTGCCCGCCTCACTGTTCAGTCCTATGCATGTTTACTTAGAAGTGAATCCCAAGTACAGCAATGGGACTTATGCCCAAGCAGTGCGTGTAGGATTCAGGCTTAAGCTCAGTGATAACATAGATAAATCTCCAGACTCAATACCCATCAACTCCAATGAAAGACTCTCAAAACTGTGAAAGACTTGAGACCTTGGAAAGTTGCCACCACATAAACAGTCCCGGACTCAAAATACCAGTGATCGGACAGCACAAAAACAGCTTCACAAATGTACAAAGGCATCAAGATCCCTTGGGCCAGAGTTCTGCTCTTAAGCCCTCCTCGCGGACCCTCTGTAGATCTCCTGCATTTGGAAATTCCTTCTCGCACTCCCAACCCCCCACAGGCTACACGCAAAGCAGCATCTTCCAGAGCATCACGAGCGGCTGCCTCTACACCACGATGGGTGCTGCATTCTCACTGTGGCTCAGCCATCATTCACAGCTGGACTGTCTCGCCCACACAGAAAAATCCAGTTGTGAATGACAGCAACAGCACCACGAGAGCACAATATCCCTGACGGTGCGGACGCAGCCAGAATCCATGAGGTGCCGGCCTCCTGAGGTGGGATGGAGAAAGAGAAGACAGTTGCGCCGTCCCAAAAGGCCGAGTCCCGAGGCACCCCCCACTCACAGTTCCTTCCTCCTCGTGGCCCTCGTTTATGGGAAGCAGAAGGGGGGCTGCAAACAGGAAGAGCAGAGAAGACAGAGAAAAAGCAGAAGAACTGTTTTTTCCAGGAAAACAGCTCGGAAGGGGCCCGCCTTCAACGGGTCTTCTCTCCTCTTCCCCGTCCCTGCCCTAACCCTGACCCACACACCAGCCCTCTCGATTGCACACACCACACACCAACACTTTATCCGCCCGCCCGCCCGCCAGCCAGCCAGCCAGCCCGTCTTCAATTCCCCACCTACTGCCGGGACTCCGCTCCTCCTCCGCCCCACGTCTCCTCCA
>NW_015168105.1:333001-355511 GCF_001447785.1 Gekko japonicus
GAAAGAGCGGTGGGGAGGCGGCCCACAGCGCCCCCTGCCGAGCGGAGGCCGCCCGCCTCCTTCCCCTTCGGCGGTGAAACCCCAGGGATGTCTCCCTCAGGAATGGGCCGTCCTGGCCTTCATGCTTTCTCTGATGAGCCCTGGGATTTGTAGTTTTGAGGAGCGACGGTGCATAGGAAAGGGCTCGGTAACAGCTCCCTCAGGAAACTACATTTCCCGGGATTCTTTTGGAAAGCCGTGACGGTTAAAACCCCAAGAAGCAATGGTGCAGATGTTGAGGAATTTTCCTGTACAGTAATCTCAACTTGGCTTCGAAGAAAAGACACGGCCTTTTCCCTGTTGATCAGCACAGCGCAAGCAGTCATCTTACTCCACAGAGGTCCCTTCTCTTCTCAAACCCCGGCCTCCCCAGATTCTACCCCCACAAATCTCCAGGAATTTCCCAACCCACAGCTGGCAATTCCTCCCACCAGTGCCTGAAGCACCAGTGGGCATCGAAGGGAACTGCCAGGATGCCTGGCAACAATACCAACAACAGCCCCCACAACCCCCTCCTGGGTCTCCTGCTGGTTACCAGGCGCCGGTAACCATGCCCAGCAACCCTAGACTGACGCCCCCATGTCAGTTCAGCACTCGAGTGCCAGGTGAATTTCAGAGCTCTGTCCCAACATATTGATGGCACTCCCCACTTTGCACTGGAAGCGATGTTATGGCATTGGTGCAGTGCTGATTTCCCCCCTCCCTCCATTCTGCTCCTGCTGTTCCACAAAGCAACAGTTGGGAGCCTGGGGGTCTGGAGCAGGATGCCTCCTGCCGAAGCGGAGACCTGGCGCTGCTGTTTACTGGACGGAAGCAGAACCCAGACACTTGGGGAACAGGCCTCGAAAAAGAGGTCAAGAGAGGAAAAAGATGACATCTGACTAGTTTAGCCAGAAGGAGCTGGTGGCTGCTGAAGTACAGGTCGTTGATGGATTTGTGGATCTCCCAGTATGGAATTTAAACGCAAAACGTAGCTGGACAAGATTTTTATCAGAGTGGGTCTCAGTGCTGAAGGGGATTAACTCCTGCCATGCCATTTCCATTGGAGTCACTCTTAAACCTAGTACAGAAGAATACAGCAGGGGTGCAAATTTCAAGGAGTGCCCCCCCAGAATTATAGTTTTTCTCCAGAGGAAGTGGAACCTGCAGAGGGCAGCTTCTGTGGTATACCATAGAGATCACATCCTGGCTAAGTTCCTTCCCTTCCTAACTCCTCCCTCCCCACCCCCACCAAAGCTCCAGGAATTTCCTAAGCAGGAGTCAGCAACCCTACAATACAATGTCTGTTTTCTCTCCCTACCAGATCTAATATTGGGGGAGGGGTTCTCTTTGGAAAGCAGTAAAGAGTGGGTTTTTGTTTGTTTGTTTGTTTTAAAAAACCCAGTGCACCAGTACCCTGGCTCAGATCCAAAAGCTTTTTTCGCTTATTACACAGTGGGAAATGCAATCAAGGATCTCCATGTCATGTGTAGGCTGCTCATAAGCCACTACAGAAAGTAATAACTTCAGACAGTTTCAGATTTTGACATTACATAGGTATTTATGTAGGTACTTATACCCGTTTTCTCCCAAATGTTGACCCAAAGTGGCTAACAACACCACTCCATTATATGCTCACAACTCTGTGAGGTTGGTTAATCTGAGAGACTAGAGACCGGCCTAAAATCACCCAGACTTCCATGACAGAGTGGGACTTTGAAGCTGGGTTTCACATATCCTAGTTGGTCTAACCGTTACCCCTTGTTTGCTCGGTAAAGCACTGACTTATCTTTTGTTTCCTGTTTCTATGCTTTAGAAAATTTTTAAAAACTAGTAAATGACAACAGACCTTGCTCCATATATTACTTCATACTGTGTTTTGCCTACCTTCAGCTCTCCCTAAAATCCGGTGCATAACTGCAGTTGTAGATTCATAGGGAGAATCATTTTGTAAATCCACATAGCTTTCATTCCGCTGTCCCCGTCTTCAAGGCAAGAGGTGACATTTCAGTACATTTTGCTTTTTGCCTCCCTCTCATACTTGAAAAAACATGGCTTGAAATGAGTATCCTGCCACCTTGACTCCCAGCTGGGGAGAAAAGTGGGATATAAATAAATAAATATATGCACGATCCTTTCACCCCACTTGAAAACAGGTTTGGGGATTGCGCATGTAGTGATGGCCACAGGATGGGATAAACAGATTTAAAAGGGGATTAGATAGATTCATGGAAGAGAGGTCTATCAGTAGCTACTAGCCATGGTGACTGAGGGGAACCTCCACGTTCCGAGGCACTAATCCTCTGAATCCCAGAGCCAGGAGGCAACATCAGGGGATGGTCTTGGCCTCTAGGCCCTACTGTTGGCCCTCTAGAGGAACTGGTTGGCCACTGTGTGAGACAGGATGCTGGACTAGATGGACCACCGGTCTGATCCAGCAGGGCTCGTCTTATGTTCTTTTGTGTTTGAACTTGAAACTCAGAACTGCACTGTAAACAGGCACACCACACCAACATCTGGGTGTTCAAAGGATGTATCCGCTGTCCTGAGTTCCCTTGAAGGAAAAGCAGGACAAAAAATGTAATTGACAGATGCCTTGTGTGTGTAAAGTGCCATCAAAGCTATGGATGCCAGCCTCCAGGTGGGACCTGGGGATCTCCGAGAATTGCCACTCATCTCCAGACTGCAGAGATCAGTTCCCCTGCAGAAAATGGATGCTTTGGAGGGTGGACTCTATGGTCTTGTAATTCCCTGAGGTCCCTGTCCTCCCCAGGCTCTATCCCCACATTCCCAGGCATTTCCCAACCTGGATCTGGCAACCTCACACCCCCATCGGGTTTCCCAACCAGGGGGACCTGGCAACCCTAGCAAGTTGCAGCCTTCTTATGGTGACCCTGTAGCATTTTCAAGGCAAAGAGACCTTGAGGGGTGGCTTGCCATTGCCTGCACCTCCCTTGGGGGGTCCCATCCAAGTACTAACCAGGGCCGCCTCTGTTTAGCTTCCGAGATGTGATGAGATCGAGCTAGCCTGGCCTGGCCGGGTTAGAAAATACCAAGCGTGTGGATGTAAACCAAAGAATTCGCTTTGCTCAAGCAGTTAATCATTTCCTCCCCCCTTTTGGGAAGATGTGTAAATAGTCCCTGCACATGGAAATGTGCGTATATGGGGGAGGATTACTAGGAAAGCTGGACAGGATGGAGCAGGCAGGGCAAAATTACTCATATCCTCAAGCATGAGCACTTAGGGAGCCGCTCTCTGTAAGGTCTTTGGTCCAACTGCAAATTGCTCAGCTGAACGGCAGCTCTGCAATCTTTGATGTGAATCTGGAGTGTATCCTCTATGACCTAACTCCATGAGAGGGTGCAGCTAGACGTATGAAAAGCCTATACACTTCCCTTGAGCTGTGGCTCATCAGATCCGTGACAGATGGTTGGTGCAAAGTTCCTACGGATGGGTTCCCAGGGAATGGTGTGCTAAGCCTAGAAAGTCTTGTGTGAACTTTCTGCCTATAGATTGGAGAGTTGTCCTTTGGAGCGGGTCCCTCTGGCCTGGTCAGTTTTTCCTGCTGGTCTCCTACTTAAACCGTGTTATTACTGTGGTTTTATATCCTAATTTTTCACTTCTGGCTTGGAGGCATTTGATGATATTTTTTGTTTCCCCCCCCAAATATATTTTATTGTTTTTATTATAAAACAGAAACAACAAAAATATAAATTGAAATAAAATGAATCGGAAGGTTAACTTTCAACACAATATGTCTGAAATTTGATGATAATGTTCTGTAATTGTTGGCTGGCAACTGGAGTAAAGGTTACAGGCCAGTGTACTAGACTGCCAACTCCAACAAACATTGCCATGGATAACAATAAATCTTATGACACCATACAAATGTTGGGATATATATACATATACACACACACATACATGTACAGCCTACATGAGAGTCAAGTGTGGTATAGCGGTTAAGAGTGTAGGAATAGTATCTGGAAGACCCAGGTTCGAATCCCCCCTAGTGCCATGGAAGCTCACTGGGTGACCTTGGGCCAGTCACAGTCTCTCAGCTTAACTGGCCTCAGGGTTGTTGTAAGGAGAAAATAGGGAAGAGAATGATGTAAGCCACTTTGTGTCCTCATTGGGAGGAAGTGGGGATACAAATGGTAATAAATGCCACTGCTTGCATCTAACAGAGTGGGTTGTGGCCTATGAAAGCTTATACCACTATAAATGTGTTTATCTGTAGAGTGACACAAAGCTTCTCCTTGCAACATCTTAGCGGTTACCTCTCTGGGATTTCCACACTCTGGCATGATCCCAAATAAGCCGAAACTAACCATCTTGTAAAAGCTTATCGGGAAATAAAATAGTTGGTTAGCATCACCTCCAAGTGATCACACAGGGATGTTTTTGTACATTAGAAGGGAAAACACTCTTATGTTGTTAATGTACTGCAAATTAGCAACATGGATATGCACAGGCGAGGGGGCTACTAAAATGTAGGTTGGTAACTGGTTATGAGTTTATTTACAACGGCTTACGTTCGAAATAATGTTTTCTCTGTTATACAAATTAGCTGCTTTGTTCACAACACGGGAAAGACCTAAATCAATCCCATACTTAGTCCATTAGTCATCTGAACTATACAGATGACTGAAACACAAAAATACTTCATTCTGAATCATGTTCGCTCTATGTACTTTTACAGATTTGTACATATATAAATGCCTACTGAACTGTTATCTTCAATAAGGCTTCTCAATAAAGATATATCAAAGAAAAAGTATATACCGATGGAGCAACTATTTTTGCATTTGCCTGATGTACATTTATTTCAACATCTTCAAAGAATCACAGTAGGAAAGTACATGACATTGATGCACAGCAGCATATGGATTATAATGTACACAAGCCTTTGCCTGGACGTGAATAAGCTTCCTTATGTATGCACAGAGCAGTTCCTCCATTGGAGTGTACGAGGGCCCCTTATGGCCTGGAGAACTCCATGTACCCATGAAGCCCAGAAAGCTTCTGTGGTTTGGGGTAACACTCATCCACATGTACTTCTTTCTGTGATGTCACAAAGTAAGGTCTGGTGCATCAAAGCAGGGAGTTTACCAGCACACAAGGCGTACTCCAGAGTTTTATTTTTTCACAATGTAAAGTATTGGGAAAAAATTATCACAAGAGCGTGGGAAATGAATCTTGCTATTTAGCAGTAATTTTGCTTGCTACCATTACCACATCAGTACACCATGCTTTCACCATGAAAAATAAAGCTGTCTGTTACACGAGGATATAAAGAAGGGGCAGGGAACATGTCACTGAGCTATCATTTTGTGACTTGTCTGCAGGGGTCGTTTTGTAGAAAAAGAGCTAGGGGATCTCATTAGCATAACTCATTAGCATATGCCACACCCCCTGACATCACCGGAAGTGTGTCATAAGGCCACACCCCCTGACATCACCGGAAGTGTGTCATAAGGCCACACACCCCGCCCCCAACGGTCCTGGCCGCCGCCGCCGGCCTTGCATCTCCACTGCCGAGCCCCATGAGGGGCCCGGCGGTGGACCTGCAAGGCCGGCGGGTGTGCAAGGAAGCCCCAAGAAGGCCCTCCCTGGCCCCAGGTAGGCAGGGATGGGGAGAGGCAGGGGGGAAGCAACTTACCCTCCCTCTTCTCCTGCCTCCTCCTGGCTGAATGAGGGCCGGAAGCGGGGCGACTGGAAGCAGGGGGCAGGGCTTCGTCATGTGCCCCGCCCCCCATGCCTCACCCGGGGGAACTGCGATCCCCCGCAAAATGACCTCTGTTTGTCTGGGTCTCTATGATCTCCACCAGGGTGAGGCGTCTGATGTTAACGTACTGAGCAGGGTTAGAGAGAGGGGGCCCTTGTTAAAAACAGATGGGGAGCCGTTGGAAAACTGCATGGGCATGTTGTTGTTGCTGCTGTTGTTTTAAATTAATTTGCAGCTCATCTTCATGAATCATGCCAAACTACACGAGATCAACATGCTGCACATCTCACAATGGCATTCATATTTATATTCCAAAATGATTAGCAACTAAGCTTTAACAGACGCAAGTCAGCCCATCAAAAAACTTGATAAAATATTTTTTAAAAATCACAAAAGTTGAGAAATATGAAATCCAGCTGCTTTTTACCTGTTTTCAGCCCTTCAGGATCTTTGCCATCCCATATGTCATCACCAAACATTTATTTTGATGTAATTCTCCGGATTTTAACGGGGGCCTGTTGGCTAAGCTAGAGACTCCCTAGGCAGCCCGGAACCCACCTGCCCCTACCCTGTGATTGGATACATCTTCACAAATACACAGCCACACGAAACTGCCTTATACCTAGTCGTACTTGGTCTATCAAGGTCAGCAATGTCTGCTCAGGCTGGCAGTGGCTCTTCAGGTCCTCAAGAAGAGAACATTCACATCACCCCTTTTCTCTTAAACAGCAATGTCATGGATTGAACCAGCAACTTCTGCATGCAAGGCAGATGCTCTACCAGTGAGCCACAGCCCCTTCCCATTAATAATCTGTTATATACACTGGCCTCATGCTCCAACACATGATACAGCTCTTTGGCATGCAAGCATTTTAGCAGGGGCAATGCTCTCCGGGCGAGTAAGCACGCTCCAAGGTATGTACAGCATCTGGAACGTATTCGGTTTTCACCCCTTCCCATCCATCCTGCGCCGTAATCTCTCCATTCTTCACAAGTTCGTATATATCTGTCGTCAGAACGGTAAAAGACTCTTCCACGTTTGTGGCATCTTTGGCTGAGGTTTCTATGTATCTCATGCCACAGGCAGAAGCCAGTTCTTCTGCTTCCTCTCTGGAAACTTGACGCTGGGACTCCAAGTCACATTTATGTCCGACCAAGTTAAAGACCAGCTGGAAGGGGTCCGCGTGCATTTTAGCTTCCTCCAGCCAATCACGCACATGATCGAAAGAAGAACGATTGGTGATGTCGAACACCAGTAAGCCTCCTACTGAATGTCGGTAATAGGACCGTGTGATTGATCTGTAAAAATTAAAGGGGGAGAGAGAAACTCAACAGGGATGCAACTGGTGGTCTTGCATTTACACTGAATATCAAGACCTATTGTAATAAACCACAGTCTTGGAACAGAACAAAACAAAATTATTTTCGTAAAAAAAATAGTAAAATCTGGTTCTTTTTTGCATTGGCCAACTTCTTTTAGCTAAGCATGACGCAAGTCACATTCCAAAGACTTTCCTCCATGCATGAATGAAAGAGTATGGGTAGTCTCTCTGCGCCTGGCTGGAGTTTTGCCTCTAGCCTGCTGAGCTGAATGAAGGCAGATGAGCAGCTAGTGAAAGGCAGACAGGATTGTTGGCCTGGCTCTTTGCCATAGCCAGGACTTCAGGCCCACATGCTCTGATGCGGGACTCTCAAGCTCCTGATGCTTACGCTACCAATGGCACCAAAATGATTTAATTTATTTAAAACATTTCTAAGCAGCCTTTCCCCCCAAACATGGTCCACAAGGTGGTGAACATCAAAACACTTCAGCATTAAAACATCAAGATATTAAAAACAGCATTTAAAATTCAAGTGTATGTAACATATTTTTTAAAAATTAATAAAACGTACAAACACACAACACACGTAACACAACTAGGGAGGAGAATCAATAACAGTTAGTGGGGGGATGACTACAGGATGACCACCCAATGAAGTCCACAGGCAACAGATTCAGGAAGGACAAAAGGAAATAGTTCTTTACTCAACGAATAATTGAATTGTGGGATTCAGTCCCAGTAGATTTAGCCATAGTTTCCTGGCACAGATGGCTTTGAAAGGGGATTTGACAGATTCTTAGAGGATACGTCCATCAGCGGCTACTAACCACGGTGACTAAGGAGAATCTCCACATTCAGAGGAAGTAAATCGCTGAACACCAGTGCTAGGAGGCAGCATCAGGGGAAGGCCTTGGCCTCAACACCCTGTTTGTTGGCCCTCCAGTTCATCTGGTTGACCAGTATGTGAAACAGGATGCTGGACCAGAAGAACCACTGGACTGATCCAGCAGGGCAGTTCTTATGCTCACCCATGCAACAGAAAGTTCTGGTAGGCTCCCAGCTCTCATGATACAGGGAGGACAGGAATTTTCAGGATACAGGAACTTGTGAATATAATAGGGAACACTTAATGTTTGTAGAAACTACTACATATTAGATCCTCACTGTAACTAATTCATGTTTCGTCATGCACCTCAAAAGGATCTTGGTCAACATTTTGAAAACCCAAGCCCTCGTGTCATGTGATCTGTAATATACATTAAGATTCTAAACTCAAATTGCCAAGTTATATCCTTCGAAGCCAATTGACTTCAATGGACGCAGACGGACTGCCCTTTCAGAATGCATTGGTGGACTGTGCAGATTCTAGAAAACGTTCAGAGGTGGTTTGCCATTGCCTGCCTCCACATCACAACCCTGGTATTCCTTGGAGGGATCCCATCCAAATAGTAGCCAGGGCTGACCCAGCTTAGCTTCCAAAATCTGATGAGATCAGGCTAGTCTGTGGGCTATCCAGGTCAGGGCTATTCTTGTTTTACAGATGAGGAATAAAGGATTGGTACCAACTCACAGTCTGAGCACTTGAAAACAGTAGGGTTGCCAGCTCTGGCTTGGGAAATTCCTGGAGATTTTGTGGGTGGAGCCTGGGAAGGGCATGATTTGGGGAGGGGAGGGGCCTTAATGGGGTATAACGCCATACAGTCCACCTTCCAAAGCAGCCATTTTCTCCAGGGGAACTGATCTCTATAACCTGGATACCAGCTGTAATTCTGGGAGATTTCCAGCCACCACTTGGAGACTTGCAACCCTAACAGCCACTTCCGTGCTATGGGGAGGGGGAATTGCTTATCTTCTTCAGGAGAACAAATATAGCCCAGGTGTGACAGGGTAGCCAGTGAGGCCATCCTGGCTCTTGATAAAAGGAACCGGGGAGAGGGGGTGCAGAAAATGGCACCTTACCAGATCCCAGGGCTGCTTTTTGTTCTACAGTTGGTGCAAGGAACTTGCTGGGGAGGCAGAAATGTCAAAGTGATTCAGCATCACTGAGCACAGAGGAACCCTAGGGTTTTAGAACATATGGCCTGCAGGGTTCAGTTGCTGGCATCTCCAATTACAGAGGACACAGAATGGTGAAAGACTCCAGCCTCAGGCCCAGAAAAGCTGACCCCAGAAAAGTAAAAAAAGTACAAAGCTAAATAAACCAGTAAGCAGCTCAGGGCAGCATACATCTTTCTCTCCTCCCTCATTTTAATCTCATAACATCCCCTCCCTATCAAGTAGGTTAGTCTGAGGAGAAAGTGACTGACACACAGATACCCAGCAAGCTTCATGGCCAAGTGCGGCTTCAGAGGGCAGCCATGTCGGGGGAGCTTCCAATCGCTCCGGGAGCCGGCTGGGGATGTGTGTGCGCGCGCGCAAAGCGCACGCGCGCTTCCGGATCGTCACCCAGAAGTGACGTCACACGCTGGGGGGGGGCACGCCATTTGAGGGGAAAACTCGTTGTTTTCCCCTCAAATGGCGTCGCCCCGCCCCCAGCGTGCAACGTCACTTCCGGGTGATGCACACACGGGGGTGGGGGTTCCCCCGGGCCCCGATTCCGCGGGAGCGGGAATCGGGGCTCGAAACTGGGGGGAATTCCGCCCCCGGGGGGATTTGGGAACCCTAAGTAGAACAGCTAGACTTTAGTCCAGTGGGATCTTAGAGATCAACAAGATTTTCAGGGCATAAGCTTTCAAGAGTCAAAACTCCCTTGATCAGATAACGAGTCAAAATGGAGATCTCTGAGTCAGTTCAACTGCACAGCTATGGGCACCCAGATGGCACCACAACATGCCAACTTTTTCATGGCTGACCTAGAGCAGCACTTCCTTAGCTACCTTCGCTTAACACCCCTCTTTTCATCACTGGAACACATGGGAAAGAAGCCCTGGAGAAATTTCACCAGGCCTTCAGCGACAACCATCCCACCATCAACCTGACCATGAACTAACCCACACAAGAAATACATTATCTAAACCACTGGACAACATGGGCTCCGGTCACATGGGCCGGAAAATGCAGGGGGAAGTGTGGCTGTTTGCCCCGGAGCAAAACAATGCACGGTTGTGCGATCAGACGTCCCGTCGAGGTTCCGTGTTTAGGGGGGAGGTGCCAATCACATGACCATCCTGCAGCGCGGCAAAGAAGCGGCGCGGTGCGATCACAGCAGCAATGGCTAGGCGCTGCTGCCGTGGTAAACAGGGTTGTGTATTTTTTAAAACTGCAGTGTGCGCATGCGCCGTTGGGTGCTTGTGCGCATCCCGTGGAGACTTGGGGGGAAAAAACTTTTCGCGACGGGACATGGGCGGGCGCCGGATGCCACGAACTACCACCGGAAATGCGATCAGACGCCCACCCTTGCCCCACGGTTTCCGGAAACTAGTACCTCGGAAGTACTAGTTTTTTACAGCGCGTCTTCGGCGGGAAGCCTCGGGTTAGCCACAGGAGCTCTACGCTTCCCAGATGTTGCGGTGAGATCACGCCTGGAAAATCCGCCTATCTTCTGTCTCTATAGCGTGGCTAATGCTCCGTGTGACCACAGTCTACATGATGGAAGCATAACAACCACCTCATACCAGAAACATACTGATAGCCAAAGATATCTACACACCTACACTCACCATCCTAAATACCCCAAACAATCCATTATCTACAGCCAAGCTCTACGCTACAGCTGCATCTGTTCCAATCCCTCAGACAGAGATTCTCACCTTCAGGATCTACAACATACATTTTTGGAATTACAGTGCCCACCTGATGTAGTAAGGAAACAGATCAACAAAGTCAGAAGGATAACCTGCTACAAGATAGGCCCAAACATAATACCACTAACTGTCACATACAGCTCTCAGCTGAAACCAGTTCAATGCATCATTAATGTTCTACAACCTGTGTTAACAATGATATTCCTCTCACACAAGCATTGGGAGCCAAACCTTTTCTTGTCCACAGACAGCCTCCTAACTTTAAAAGTCTCACCCACAACAATGCCCTTTCTAACATGGATATGGACTCTGGGACCACAGCCTGCAACAAAATAAGATGCTAAGTCTGTCCCCATATTCAGGTTCTTTCACTCGTTCATCTTCCAACATTATAAATGCCATCAAATGTCAGCAATGCCCTTCCACTCTGTACAAAAGACAAACAGGTCAGTCCCTAGGCAACCAGGGCCAGGGCCTTCTCGGTGGCGGCTCCATCCTGGTGAAATGAGTTCCCGGTAGAGATTAGGGCCCTGTGGGAACATCTTATAGTTTTGCAGAGCCTGCAAGATGGAGCTCTTCCACCAGGCATTCAATTAAGGAGCTGCACTACACACCGGGGAGTGTCCCTGCCTGTAACCTGGGTCCTACCATCCTGGTTCCTAGCCTGTGCTCACCACATAATAAATGAGAACTGTGCTGGTGTGAAAGTATTGACATCCAACAGGCACCTATAAGAACTGCTGCGCTTGTTGCTTGAGTATGTTCCAGTGTTTATGTGTTTATGTTTTAAAGGTTTGTTATTTTAAGTAATTTATAAGCCTCTGATAGGTTTTTATTGTATTTAATTGTATTTTATGAACTGTTGTAAGCCGCCCTGAGCACGCCTCGGCAGGGTGGGCAGGGTATAAATCAAATAAATAAATAAATAAAATATAGCCAAAAAAAATAAATGGATATAAACCTGACATTAAAAACTGCAGGACTCAAAAAACAGTGGGAGAACATTTTAATATTCCAGGACATTCCATTGCTGATCTAAGAGTGGCAGTGTGCAAACAGAGAAGCTTCAAGGGGACTGCTGGAGTTCAGAACAATGCCCCCACCCCCCCCCCCGGCTGAATAGGGACATAGGATTCTTATCTCACTACAGATGCTAATTTTCTGCACCCGAGCATTTCCACTCTGCTCTAATCAAACTAATTACAATGAGCATTGTCCCTCTGCATCCTGAGTTCCTTTTAAATGTAACTCCACTCCCACCTTCTGACTGGAATATAAGGACTCCGAGATTTCCATTCCAACTCATATCTGATGAAGGGAACTCTCAACTCTCAAAAGCTTATACTAAAAAAAAAAAATCTCGAAGGTGCTACTGGACTTAAATCTAGCATGGTTGAGTGAGGAACTGAACCCAGGATTCCCTTAGCCTTGTCCAACACTCTTACTCAAGGATCTTCAACCTGGGGACACATCTGGAATTTTGAGAAACTGTAGTGGGCGCCACCACAAACTGGTTGCATTGAGAGGCAAGACCAATCACAAAATGGCCGCCAGAAGGGGGCAATTACAAAATGTTGGGAGGTTTTAAGTCCAGCATCCTGTGATGGGGACAGCTATTTCTGAACAGCTCCTCCTCCTAGAGTTACCAACTTTAAGGCCTGGAGTTCTCCCAGAATTACAATTAACCTTCAGGCTACAATTAATCTCCAGGCTACGTATATCAGTTCCCCTGTAGGAAACAGCAGCTGCATAGGGCCAGCTCTATGGTATACCACAGGGGAAACTGAGGCCACACAATGGCTACAGAAGGTTGGTGCTCCACTATATCACACTCCTTCCCACTGTTTAGCTTACCAGTTTGCTGAGCCATTATGGAACAGTCGTGGTGGTGGTGGTGGCAGCAGTCAACTTACAGCGACCCCACAGGGTTTTCAAACCAAGAAATGTTCAGAGGTGGTTTACCATTACCTGCTTCTGCATTGTGACCCTGGTCTTCCTGGGTGATTTCCCATCCAAAAACACTAGCAAGGGCTGCCCCTGCTGAGCTTCCAAGGTGTGATGAGATCAGGCTAGCTTGGACCATCCAGGTCAGGGAACAGCAGCTTAGAGAAACGGGGTGGAACATGGGAAATCCCAGTTCAAATCCCTCAAACCAACTCATGGGACTGTTGCCGTTGCCATGGCTACAACAGTGTCTTCCAAAAGAAGCACATAAATCATGAATGGAAGACATGTGTGTAATTAGGCTGTCCCCCCATTAAAGAAAATTGAGTTGATTCATCATACGGATTTCACTCAATTGGTCAATAAATCTGCGTTAAACCGAGACGTTCTAAAGATTTTGTTTTTAGATATTGCTTGCATGAGTCACTGCCGTCTCATCTTACAAGAAGCACACACACAGCCACAGCCACACGCAGGAAAAAAATGCCTCTTTTAAGACAGTGCTTGCTACGTGTCGTTTTCCAAACTACTCATATATTTTTTAAAAGGTTAAGAACGTCAGGACTCAGCAGGCAAACTAGTCAGGACCATATTTTAAGTGGATCAAAATGTTAAAATCAATTTCACTAATCCATCAATTCATTAATGTTACAGCCTTTTGCGTGTGTGCATACTCTGGGGACTCATAACCAGTGTTCCCTCTAAGCTGAGTTAGTGTGAGCTAGCTCACAGTTTTTTATCCTCCAGCTCACACATTTTTGTCTCAGCTCAGGAAGGATGGCTCCAGAGCAAACCAATTTATGCAGCAGCCAAATCGCTCACTCACAACTTTAATGCCAGTAGCTCAGAAAGCAGAATTTTTGCTCACAAGACTCCACAGCTTAGAGGGAACATTGCACCAACCAGGGCACCACGGCACAGGCATTTAGGAGGAACATAGGCCATTTGCACCTTGTGGGCTGGCTGCAGGAAGCACCAAATGTATGTAGCTGAAAAGAGACAAGTCACTCCAAACTGCCTTGGGCAAATCTCTCTCCCCTTCTTTGCCACTGAATCCCATGGAAGAAGCTCAAAGGTAACAAAGGGTTCTGTTCCCCTCCCCTTGCACCTGTGCAAAGGTGATGCTGAAGATCTGTACTAGCAAGCCTGGGGGACTAGACCAAGGAGGAACAGGGTTGCCAGCTCTGGATTGTGAAATTCATGGGGATTTGGAGGGTGGAGCCTGAGGAGGGCAGGATTTGGGAAGGGGAGAAACCTCAGTGGGGTATGATGCCTTAAGAGTCCACTTTCCAAAGCAGCCATTCTCTCCAGGGGAACTGATCTCTTTTACCTGGAGACCAGTTGTAATTCTGGGAGATCTCCAGGCCCTACCTGGAGGTTGGCAATCCTAAACAAAGCCCAAAAAATGAGTGGTGATGAATGAGTGGACTTCGTTGGGTGCATTTCAGGCACAACATTTATTTTTTGGCTCAAGGATCAGGGAAGTGGACATGTTCTAAGTTCGTACTGGGTCCCGAAAAATTATGCTTGGGCCCTGGAATGAACTGCGCATCAGTACTGCCGCTGTGTTGGGCTGTGAGGATCACAGCCTCCCTGCTTTCACATCAAAATCACGTGACAGTCACTGCTTATGCCTTTCCGTTTGTATTAAACCACTACAATAAATGAAAAGGAACTTTAAAAAGACTTGTGATGATGACCCATATTCATTGCATGGACCTTTTTAAAAAAAAGGCATCTGAGACATCCGTTTTAGAACATCTGTTCCAAAACTGCTGTTGTTGCTTTTTGCCAGGCTGGCTGTACAGGATGGGACAGAGACCGCTTTGCTAAAAATGGGCCAACCAGAGCCAAAGTCTGTGACCTAACTAAATTATTGAACACAAACACATTGCTGATTTTGCACTGTGGATTCTGCTTCTGCTAGCCTTGGGGGAGAGTGATAAGAGGACAGGCAGAGACTGAACTCTCACCACCACCTCCCCTGGATTGTGAACCATCTTGCTTTCCCTGTGGGTTCTTTGGAAAGAAGATTTCCCCCCGGGCATTGGTACCAATTTGCAAATTTAGGGCTGCAATCCAGAGAACCACTTTAGGCAGCCTGCATATTTTCTGCCTCCTCCCCCCATCGTGGAATAGAAGAGTCTCCATGCTATATCAGGCTGTTTCCGAAACTCTTCGAAGATTCAAAATTATTTGCAGGACTGAGGTGCTCAGAGTTGCCATCTTCCAGTTGGGGCCTGGATTTCTCCCAGAATTACAGGTGATCTCCAAATTACAGAGGTCATTTCCCCTGAAGGAAATGGCAGTTTTGGAGGGCTGACTGTAAGGAATCAAACCCTCACTAAGCTCCCTCCCCAAATCTCCAGGAAATTCCCGTAGGAGTTGGCAACCCTAGCAGGTACTGGTGTTAGAGAAGAGCACACTCAGAACCACATGTGCACATCTGTGGGTTCTCCTGACTGGGCCCCATATTCCCATTCCAGCAATAACAAAAGCCCTTGTAGGAAAAGAAAGAGAACACCGATATGTCAAGTCACACCACTAACTACCAGATTTACTCCACGCACAAAACTGCACTGCTAGCACTGAAATCCGTGGTATCCGGTCACACGGGAGGTTTAGGGCTGGAAGAGGGACAGATCGGGGGCGCAGCAAACGGGCGCGGTCACACTGCAACATCTGGGAAGCGGCGTGCACCCGTCCCCGATCCGGCCCTTCAGGCCGAAAATGCGCATGAAAAAAGAACCTGCAAAAGAGCAGGACTTACCCGAAACGCCGCAGCAAGCGCAGCCATGAGATCGCCGGCGCACCTGTCTGCAGGAGCAATCGAGGCTCCTGGCCGAACTGCGCATGTGCACACATGCGCAGCCGGTTGCCTCACTCTCCCTTCAGTGGCTTCCCCCCCCCATCTGATCATGCCGGGGAGGAACTGCACGGCGGCTCAGGGGATCTATCTGATCCCGCTGCCGTGTGTCTCTTTTGGTGCAGCTCTAAAAAGCCACACTTTGGCCGTGCTTACCCCTCCCCATGTGGCAGGGGCCTTACAGATTCAGTTTGGTGTAGTGGTTAGGAGTGCAGACTCTAATCTGAGAGAACCGGATTTGATTCCCCACTCCTCCACATGCAGCTGCTGGCGTGACCTTGGGTCAGTTAGAAGTTCTTTCAGAGCTGTTCTTTCAGGAGCAGTTCTCAAAAAAGCTCTCTCAGCCCCACCTACCTCACAGGGTGTCTGTTATGGGGAGGGGAAGGGAAAGGAGATTGTAAGCAGCTTTGAGACTCCTTCGGGTAGTGAAGGGCGGGGTATAAATCCAATCTCTTCTTTTCTTCTTCTTCAAAAAGTACAGTCCTAGGAACAGTGTGCCACATGATTTATTTGCAGCTCAGCAGCAAGCAGGTACAGAGTGTGCAAGCAAGTACAGAGTGTGCAAAATTAATATGCTGAATGTGCATGTTATTTGCCTGAACAAATGTAAAATGCTATACACAGTATCGTTCCATAATTTGTCATAGGCTGGGTATCAAAACTGATCAGTGAAGCAAGAGCACCTGTGAGTCCTATTTCCCCCAGCATGTTGCTTGGTTCAGCAGCAAAACAGCAAACATCGACACGCTTAGATGGCTGGTCACAATACACCGCCCTGCAGCAGCATCGTTGTAAATTATTACTACTATCATCATAATTTGAGTTGGAATAATAGATGAGGCCGATGGATCTGTTGACTTATTTACAGCCTTCTCAAATGAATGCTGTAATCAGAAAAACTGGCTCTGTCCCAGAAAACTCCATGCAAAGCTAGTAGAGTAGAAAACGTAAGAAAGGGTATAGGAAAGAAGAAAAATACCAACGGCATCTTATTGGGCTAGTATTTTGAGGAAAGATCTGGATAATTACTGATATCATGGGGACGATTAACAAACCATATATTTCTATCGGAGAAAGTAAAGAGGTGTACTTGGAAACCTCTCTGGTGAGGGCTAACTCTGCCGCCCTAGACCCCCAATTCCTGAGAGTCAAGAAGTCCCTTTTCAGCTGAGTCCTAAATTGCACTTACTTCACTTTAGCCTCTAGAACAGGAGTCCCCAATCTTGCCAAGCCTGTGGGCATGTTTAGAGTTGTTAGAACGGGGAGACAGCGCCACCACTAAATAGCTACCATGGGCAGCAATAACAAAATGGCTGCTGTGGGGGAGTGGCAGAAAGTGCTGTCAAGTCACAGACGACTTATGGTAACCCTGTAGGGTTTTCAAGGTAAAAACAAACTGAAGCGGTTTGCCACTGCCTTCCTCTGCTAGCAACTCCAGACTTCCTTGGTGGGCTCCCCTCTAAGCACTAACCAGGACCAACCCAGCTTAGCTGCTGAGATCTGATGAGCCCAGGTTGACCAGGGCTATCCAGGCAGCTGTTACACAATGTGTGTTCTCTACTGACACAAAGATGCTGCTGCCTGGGTCCTTCTGAAGAACCTCCTGCTCCAATGAGGTGGAAGAAAGTCAGGACTGGTTCTTTGCCTGGTTGAAGAGATGCTTTGTGTAATAAGCAAACCACATTCTGTGGGTTGTAGGTAAAAATATTCTGAGAATAAGGCAGAATTGGACTCCCCCTGGAAAAGCATTGCAGATGCCACACTAGGGCCCCTGCCACACGGCAGGGAAAACACTGGGCAAAGTGCAGCTTTTAAAAGCCGCACCAAAAAAGAGACGCCGCGGTGGGATCCCACGATCCCCTGAGCCGCGGCGCCGTTGCTCCCCGGCACGAACAGATGCCGGGGAGGAAGAGACGAATGGGAGGGCGAGGCTGACGAACTGCGCATGCTCGAGCATGTGCAGTACGCCCGGGGGCCGGGGATGCGCCGGCGAACAGATGCGCCGGCGATCCCACGGCCGGCAGTGATGCGGCCTTTTGTAAAGAACCACCTAGGTGGGGCGGTATTGGAGACGGGCTGGGAACGGGTGCAGCACGATTCCCAGATGTTGCTGTGGGATGGCGCCCATTTGCTGCGGCCCCGATCCGTCCCTCTCCCGGCCCAAAACGGCTCGTATGAACACGGCCTAGGAACCACTACAAGAGAACTTTATCCCATTAAAAGAATGAGTCAGTGCTTTCCTATATAGTTCCTCCTCTTCATCTCCATCTCCCCACTAGAATCCAGTTCTTGATTTGACCAATGAGATGGAACCCTAGGAACTAGCTACTATCCATCCAGACAAAATAGTTTAAAAAGGAGGGGCTGTGGCTCAGTGGTAGAACATCTGCTTGGCATGCAGAAGGTCCCAGGTTCAATCCCTGGTATCTCCAGTTAAAAGATCTGGCAGTAGGTGATGTGAAAAAGACAATACTGACTTTGCGGGTCCAAGGGCCTGATTCAGTATAAGGCAGTTTAATGTGTTCAGCCATTAAAAACTTACAAGCACTGGGGACAAGATGTAATTGATAAGTGCCCTTCAGAATAAAAAGGGGGAAAAATAACCAGAAGGTCTTTAAAAAAGAACTCTGCTGGGGGGGGGGGGAAGATTTCAAAAACCCAGGGGGGGTACCAAGCCAGTATTTACAAATGGTGGGCAGCCCACAAGATATTATAGACCCAACCAATGTAGGGTCTTCTGAATTAATACCATCACTTTTTATTGGGCCCAAAAGAACATGAGTATCCAATGAAAGTGGCACAAGGTGTGAGAACATTTTCACCGAGGCTAGTCCTAGTAGGCACATTCTAAGCCGACTGAAGTTTCCTAACTATCTCCAAAGGCATAAACGTTCCCAGTGCATGTGTAACTATAGCTAGGCCAGGCTTTTCCAGAAACACCCGCAGCTGGTGATGCCACTGAAGTTGAGAAAATGCACTCCTGGCTCTTGGGTCCCCTGCAGTGCATATGAACCCTAAACAGAGCTGCAGTCTTCGAAGTTCCTTGAAGTCAATGGGCTTAGAAGATTGTAACTTTGCTTATAATTGCACTGTTGGGCATCCAAGATCAACAAGGCCTCAATGTGTGTGTCCAAGCTGCAAGCTTGCTCTTTTAGTGGTAGTACCATCCCATCCTACTACCCGATTAGTTTCACCTCAAAACCACAGCATGTTCTAAGAGCAAACTTGATGGGTTGGTGCCTATCACTAGAACAACAGGCCAAGGACACCCACAGAGGAAGCAGGGGGCTTCTGTATGCATGAGGGACTCCCCAGGGCTGTGTAAAAATATCAGTTTGTAAATTAAGAAGAGGGAGCCCCAAAAAGGCTTCCTGAATACTGAGCACACTCGGAAAACCACTGGATGCTAAGGGCTGGAGAGCCAGTTTGGTGTAGTGGTTAAGTGAGCGAACTCTAATCTGGGAGAACCGGGTTTGATTCCCCACTCCTCCACTTGCACCTGCTGATGTGACCCTGGGTCAGTCACAAGCTCTGGCACAGCTGTCCTTGAAAAAGAGCAGTCTCTGTCAGAGCTCTCTCAGCCCCACCCACCTCACAGGGTGTCTGTTGTGGAGAGGGGAAGGGAAGGGAAAGGAGTTTGTAAGCCGCTCTGAGACTCCAAGTGAAGGGCGGGGTATAAATCCAATCTCCTCCTCCTCCTCCTTTTGTGGTGGTTGTTGTTCAGTCGCACATTTAAGTATGACTAGTTAAGTTAAGTTAAGTTTAAAAAGAAAAAGGAAGGAAGTGAGAAAACTGATCTGTTGAAATCCCTAAATGTATCCTGGAGGGGAGAGATAAGGGTCGGGGGATTAATGCCATATAGTGCATATTCTCCTAGCCCCTTCCACCTGTTGTTAGTTTTTCAGGGCTCTGATTATTGTGACGTTATTTATTTACATCATTTATACCCTGCCTTTATCCCGAATGGGGACCAAAAGCAGCTGACGTGGCTCTCCTCTCCTCCCTTTTGTCTTCACAACAACACCCCTAATAAAGTGGTTTAGGGTAGGGAGTGTGACTGGCCCAAAGTCACCCAACAAGTTTCCACAGCAGAGTAGGGATTTGAACCTGGATCCTCCAAATCTTACCTTGATGCTCACACCACTATGCTTGACTCCTACTGATGTGGGGATAATTAAGACTGCTCAAAAAAATTTCCCCCTTGATAATTAATTAATGACCAGAAGGCTGTAAAGAAGAAAGCATCATGGGAGCGAGTTCCAAAGACCAGGGATGGGCTGTCGAGAAAGACCCAGCGCCTCCATAATCTGTGAATAGGGTGGAGTTTATCATATCCGAGACTAGGAGGTGAAAAGAGGGGTCCAGGAAGCATACCCAAGCCCAGTTCCCATAATATTGCATAATAAAGAAAGGTAAAAATAACATTCAGGTTGTTCCTGCAATTGCAGCAAACGCTTTTGAGCCACTGTTCTACACAACTAGAGTTTCAGAGCCAGTCTGGTGTAGTGGTTAAGTGCACGGACTCTAATCTGGGAGAACCGGGTTTGATTCCCCACTTCTCCACTTGCACCTGGCTGGATGACCTTGGGCAAGCCACAGTTCTAATAAGAGCTGTTCTTGAAAAAGAGCAGTTTCTGTCAAGAGCTCTCTCAGCCCCACCTACCTTACAGGGTGTCTGTTGTGGGGAGGGGAAGGGAAAGGAGTTTGTAAGCCGCTCTCAGACACCTTTGGGTAGTGAAGGGCGGGGTATAAATCCAATCTCTTCTTCTTCTTCTTCAAAGCTCCCCCGCCCCCCCCGTCCCCGCTGAGCTCTGAAGCAGGAAAAGGCCAACAAGCAGGAGAGGGAAGCAGCAGTTTCAGTCTGGCAATACAGAGTGCAACTGGAGCAAGTGATTTGGCTACCGCATAGATTAGTTTGCTCTGGAGACATCCTTCCTGAGCGAAGACAAAAATGTGTGCACTGGAGGCTAAAAAACTGTGAGCTTGCTCACACTAACTCAGATTAGAGGGAACACTGCCCCCACCCCTATTCTGTATCTGTTCAGCACAAGCTGTATTTTAACCCAGGGGATGTGATGCTTGTAGTGATAGAATTTACAATTTAGAGACACTCCCTTAAGTTTAACAGGGCTAAGGCACTGGCACTTTGAGGGCTTGCCCTAAGATCACATGATCCTCCCTTGTAACAGAGGCTGAGGCTGTTAACACAAGGTGCTGGTTAGTCGCTCTTCACATTTAAGCTGTTTTCAGCCATTTCTCATTCTGGTTGTCTTTATCTGTGGCTCCTGAACTATTACAGCACCACTCACTTCGAGTCAGACCCTTTGAATTCTCACTCCTCCCCTTAAAACACAGGATGGAAAGTGGATATTAAAAAAACAAGAAGTCACTGTTCTGCCTAAAGTAATTACAAGCATGCATAAAATACATGAACACTTTGGTGTGAATGTACAGTAAAAGAAGCTTGGTCTAAAGTGGTGTGCTTGGGGGGGAAACCAGGACCTGTAAAAAATAAAGGTAAAAAAACAAGAGGTACAAAAATGAAGATGAAGTAACAGGGAACACGCATACAATCTATCTACGGCGTACATATGATTTTTCCTTATACCTGCATTGGGTGGTTCTCATGTTACATTCAAAGCATGTACATGTGGATGTAGGACTGAAACTCCGCATGTATCCAAGTTTGTCAGCAGGTATCCGATGGAAGGGAGCACTGACTCTTGAAAGCTTATACCCTGGGGATCTTGTTGGTCTTTAAGGTGCTGGAATCTGGTCTTTAAGGGACTGGAATCTTGCTCTTCTACCGCAGACCAGCATGGCTACCCACCTGAAACTATCTTCATGTGTGTGAACAGCAATTTACGTTCTGGAAGGGGCACATAGAGAAACAGAGGTGTACGCATGTGCGGGTGTTTGTGTATGCGCGCCAGTAGGATCTCTGTCTCTCTCTTCCTTTCTGAGAACCTGATGTGAGATCTGCTCTATGCCTCTAGCAGGCTAGCCCGATCTCATCAGATCACAGAAGCTAAGCAGGATCGGCCCTGGTCAGTAACTGGAAGGGAGACCACCAAAGAATACTAGGGTCGTGACACAGAGGCAAGTAATGGCAAACCACCTCTGAATGTCTCTTGTCACCACAAGTCAGCTGTGACTTGACAGCAGCAAAAAAAAAAAAGGGCAGACACAGAAGCTAAGCAGGATCGGCCCTGGTCAGTAACTGGAAGGGAGACCACCAAAGAATACTAGGGTCGTGATGTGGAGGCAGGCAATGGCAAACCACCTCTGAACGTCTCTTGCCTTGAAAACCCCATGGGATCGCCATAAGTCCACTGTGACTTGACGGCAAAAAAGAATGCTTTGCTTGTACATCATAATAATTCCCTTACGTATTGGCCATTTCCAGCTCTCCCATTGGCTGTGGTCAGCCACTGGCCCATCAACTGCCACTCAAGAGTACTTGCATGCCATTGGTTGGGTCTGCTCCTCTTCCCCACCCACTGCCACTGTTCCCTGTCAGAATAACTGTCAAACAGCTGTTTCTCCTGACAAAGACACTTCTTCTTGGCTCCTGTGGGACTAACTTTTCCCTCAGTGGCTGTTGCTAGGCAACCAAGCTTGATTCTGTCAGTAAAATACAAAGGAAGGAAACCCTTTCCGGGCCTTTGTGAGAAACTCATTGGGGCCAGTCCTGACTAGGGTTGCCAGCTCCAGGTTGGGGAATTCCTGGATATTCTGTGTCTAAAGAAGCCAGTTTGGGGAAGGGAGAGGCCTCAGCTGAATAGAATGCCATAGAGCCCACCCTCTAAAGCAGTTATTTTCTCCAGGGGGAGAGAGATCTGTAGTCTGGAGTTCAGTTGTGATACCCGGCGATCTTCAGGCTCCACC
>NW_015168105.1:356630-358136 GCF_001447785.1 Gekko japonicus
CCCATTGAGGAATTACGCCTGGAGGAGATGAGCACTAGGAAGACGTCAAAAGCGCAGTTGATTGAGAATGAAATCGGATTGGCAAGAGGATTGAAAAGAGCAGGAAATGCTGAGGAAATAAAATTAAATTTGTTGGCACTTTTGAATCCTAAATCCGAAGAATGAGAGTTCTCTCCCAGCAAAATACTGCGGAAAGGGATCCGGAAGCACTTTAATATTGCAAAAGCCTGTTGGTCCTTTTTCTCAATTTGGATTTTTACCACCTTGCTCTCAATCAGGAGTAGACCTGTTCTTCCTCAGGTACCCTTCTTGATCATATAATGCTCTGGAATACTGATTCCTTCTAGCAAGCTAAGAGGTACTTGTCTTCTCTTTGTTTTATGTAATCCAGTCTCCTAATGGAAGATGGCAGGGGGCAGGTTCTGGGGCTGAACTTTGCCACACATGCACACACCAACGAATAAACTGGGGGGGGAGGGAAGGGTGGCGTACCTGAACCTCTTCTGCCCGGCCGTGTCCCAGAACAGCAGCTTGATCCTCTTGCCGGGCTCAATCTCCACCAGGCAGGAGTAGAAGTCCACCCCGACGGTGGGGTCAGTCTTGGCGGGCCCCGGGAAGCGGCCCTCGGCGAAGTGGTGCAGGAGGCAGGACTTGCCCACCGTCGAGTCACCCAGCACGATCAGGCAGAACTGGTAGAGCCAGATGGCCGCGTCCAGGGCGCCCTCCCCGCCGCTGGCCTTGTGGAGGAGCCTCCTCGGGCGGTGCCTGCACCGAGCGCCCACGGCCCCGATCCTGGGAATGCTGCGCACTGCACCGTCCGCCCGCCAGCCACGCGGGCTTCGAGGGCGGGAGGGGAAGGAAGGGTGCAAGACCCCGCCCGGGCTGCAGGCAAAGGGGAGGGAGGGGCCTGGGTGGGGCGGCCGCGTGCTCCGCGCTCGCCTGCTGATGCTACCGCCACCCTGCGGGATGTGAAGAAGCCGCCCGTGCCGGGGAAGACCAGATGGAGGCTGGCGGCGCCTTTTGTTCCTCTGGATGGGGGGGGGGGCGTGCGGCGGCGGGGGGGAGATGTTTCCCGTCGTCTTCTCGCAGGGACGCGGGAGTGGAGGAGGACGAGGGCGGGGTCTCTTCTTCCCAGGCTTTCTGCCGCGGGTGGAGGGAGGGAGGGAGAGAGGGAGGGGTGTTCCCCCTGCCTGGGCATTGGCCGTCGCTCCCGTCTTTCTCCGCTTCTCTGCCTGGGACCGCTCGCTGGCCTCCTTTTCCTCCTCCTTCTCCCGCGCTCCGGTTTGGACCGCGAGAGGGATCAGGGCAGCCGCCTTCCTTCATCTCAGACGGGTCAGAGAGAGGCTCAGTGGCCAGAGAAGGGCTCTCTGTACACGTTCAGAGGTACACTTTTGTATGATCTAGGGCTGGCCTGGGAAACAGATGCTGGGGTTCAGCTCTCGCTCAGATTAAGCTCTGCTTTTTCCATGGGAGAAATCTTGGGATTATTATTTTTTAATTTAAAAA
>NW_015168106.1:0-1852 GCF_001447785.1 Gekko japonicus
TGAATGCGGGTCAGATCCTAGTCTACCCAACCACTACACCACTATGGCTTATTTTTTAAATTGCAAAGACAGTCACAGTTTCGTAATACAAATGTCTTGCTTCTCAATACAAATGGATGTTCTGAGTTAGGGGGAAACACTTCACAAGCCCTTCTGTTTCAGATCTTGTGGCATCACTGTTTGGACCACTGACTCAGGTCAGTAAGGGACGATAAGCAAGTCCTTGGTCTCCATCCAATGGCCTTTCTAAGTCCTCTGAGTTTAATGCCATGTCATTTTCTGGTTCCATATTAAATCCGCCTTTTTGTGCTTCCCTTTTAATTTATGGAAGGAGCATATATCCTTCCTGGAGGGAAAATAGCTGACCTATATAATTTGAAAGAGAAAGGAATGACAGATCACCACTTATGCAGAAACAACAATGGTTCAAGTCTCCGTTAGTGTACTTGCAGTTAATTGCATTGACTTCAAGGGAGCCCATGTCAATTTGCATTAAAAGGTTTGCCTCATTGACCTCAATGGATCCAGCCACACAGCAAAGCAAAGCAGCTGGACTTGGGATTCGGTGATCTATATCAGCAGCCGATGGAGCTCATTGACTTTAATAGAGTTGAGGTGCATAGATTGAAAACAACTGATGACTGCCTAAGACAATGAGAATTAGATATGCAACCTTCAGCCTCAGAGGGACTGCATTTTTGGCTAGCTGGGAATTTGCTGGGCTTTGTCATATCAGATGCACTTTTGTTGAGCATCCATTTTGCTGGTGCCAGCAGTAGCAGCAGCAGCACATTGGCAGAAGAGTAACATGATGAGCTGATGAGTGAAATCCTAGCAGAATTTGAACTAGGGATGTGCTCTACAAAATTTTTTGTGATAATTACAGATACAGATATTGGGTAGGGCACTAACTGTTTTTGTTATCTTGATTTTTCAGAAATATTGTTTTTTGTCTGGATTAGGGTTGAGTCTCCCCCCCCCAGGCATTTTTTTTCAGATCCTGAAATTTGGGACCATTATTTTTTATTTTTCTCCCCAGAGGAGTAGGAGCTGATAGGGAAGATAACAAGAGAGGAAGCCAGTCCTGGGTGTATCATGCTGGATTCCTCTACCTACCACAAGTTTCAGGGGCAGCAGAGCCTGCCACACAACTGAACAATTGTGGGTGGACTGGTGGGCTCCTTGATTCCCACAAGGTTTGGTTATCACAGCAACCATTTTTTCCCCTGCCACTGGAGGCTTTTTATTTTTTAAAATTGGCTACCACATAGTATTATAGCAATGTAACGGTATAGCGATATGAATTGTTTATGGTTGTTTTATGATTGCTTTTAATTGTAATTATATATGGAATTTTATGTAAGCTGCCCTGAGCCTGCCTTGGTGGGAAGGGTGGGGTATAAATTGAATAAATAAATATGTGTGTGAGATTCTCCGTGTTCCTAGCTTCATTAAAAGGTGATTCTCGACCTCCTTTCATTGTGGAGAGATAAAGAAAAAGGTATTTGCCCCCACAATTGGAATAACAAGACGGACAACAGTTTGGATCAAACAAGGGCCACTTTATTAACTATATAACAGTTTATTAACCAAAAATCGGCAAGGGAGCATTTCCTAAGTAGCGGAACAGCCAAGGCAGGTGTCAGGATGACCAGCCTCCTTGTCTAATATGTGGGCGAGCCACCAACCCCAGTCTTTAGCCATTAATCTGGCTTGCGACCAGCAGCCCAGCCCCTGGTAGCCTCCCAGGAGCGCCTACCCCTGAAACCATACAGCTTGCAAAGAGGAGCTTACCCAAGAGGTTCCCAGAGGGAATCATCATTCACTGCCTAGGGCCTTAATAACCCGCAAG
>NW_015168106.1:5247-14119 GCF_001447785.1 Gekko japonicus
AGCCAGCTAACCTCAAAGAGGTCTCAGTGTTAAAGCTTAATTGGAATTATTTTCCTATGGTGAGAGCTGGTCACGGAAGGAGCTCAAAAAGTAAGTCATAAAATAGTAAAAGGAGTCAATGAAAAGTACCCCCTGGGGTTGTCAATATGTCTCCATGCAGAGTGCCAAGAGGGACTTCACAGCCTCCCAATAGCCACCACAATATTCCTGCACTTTCTGTGCACCACCTCCTTCATAAAGACCAGTAGTTTGCTCATTATATATGCTTCCCATATTGGAATGCATTGCCTCCTTTTCTATCAATTCTGTCTGATCCTTCAGCGATTTCGAAGTGAAGACAGTCTCTATGAACCACCGATGGCCTGGCAGCAGAGTTCATGTGAAGACTGCAGTAGGAAAGTGAAATCAAGACAATTTCTCTTCGGGCTCTTGGAAACAGAATGTGCCGTTGAGATGACACATTTGATTTCTGTAGGGAAGGCAGCAACTGACTGCTCCAGCCCCTGACGTTCCCAATTGGCTCGAGTTAACATAAAGAAAGTGGCATGTACAGTACTGTGGTACAAAAGCAAAAACAAAATGTTCAAGAAGCCCCAGTTAAACTGGGGGAGAAATCCTAACCCACTTCTCAACAAAAGTGTAAAATCCACACTTGGGATAACCACTTTAGGGCTATGAATATACTAACAAGAATGAAAAAAATGGAGTGTGAATGCTACACTGGAGGTAGCCAGAACTCATCAGCGCTATTGATCATCAGCAGGATCAGTAGTGGTATTGTGAACCAAGGGGTAGAAGCTGTGGGAACTGAACTGAGCTAGACTCTTGCTTCATTAGCTACTAGAACTATAGATGTCTTCTTGGGACCAAAGAGCCCCTTACCTAAAAAAACAACAGTTGCCCTGCTGGATCAGACCAAAGATCCAAAATTCACTGTAGTCCATCACAGATGCTGTCTCAGACCCTGAGGAAGAGCATGAAGCATTGAGGCACTCAGAAATACATTGCCAGTGTTAAATGATCTACATTGTATAATGATTTATTTTTGAGCTCATTTCAAAGATCTGGATACAACATATGAAACCCTAAGTGGACCACGACCCAAGTGTTGTAGAAACTGCATGAGCTTCCCAGTCAGCTATGAACAGTTTCTGCAGCCCTGCTGTATGTGCCCTCACCTGCAGAGGCAAAGGAAGTAAGCAAACATTTGAGACTAGGCCTTTTCTGTGATGGATTTTCAATTACGGAACTCCATCTCCACAGCAGTTTGCCTGGTAAAAACCCTCTTACGTTTCATGCATCAGGAGATAACCTTTAGAAAACAAATCTCAGGCTTTCTGTTGATTTCTCCTTTCCTCGCCTTTCTCAACACATGTTGTAATGCTCAAATAATTGCTGCCTCCACTCTAATTTGGATCCCACTCTAATTTGTGGGATCCAAATGTTTCAAGAAATTATCATGGATGTTTCTTTTTTTTAATAACAGTTTTTTTATTATATTTTTGACACATATAAGAAGACACATAACAAAACATACAACAAAGATAAAACCCTCCACCCTCCCACCTCAATCCATATAACGCTTTTACTTCTACATCACATTCATTAATTACATATGGTAGAAAGACATAGTCGCAAACTAGCTCGGAACTTTAAGTAATGGTGAGCTGGAAATGGAAAACATTTGGGGATCTCGAAGCATAGATGTAAAGGTAATTGAAACGGACAGTGTGAGACTGAGCTTATATTAGAGTGCCACTAATTCTGACAAATAGGTATCTGGAATTATAAAGAAAAATAAGGATCCCAATAGGACTGGAAGTACATAATTTAGTTTCGAATAAGCGGTCAGAAAATGAATTTAGATTAAGGAAATCTGCATTTGTTGTTAAATAAATTTGCGAGGTAAATTAATTTGCTGTTAACAGAATGGGGATCAGTGATAAAATATGTAATTATATGTAAGAAATTATCATGGATGTTTCATTCAATTGGTCATGTTCTGTTGAGAGACCCCTCATTTCCACTCTAATTTGTTTCAAGTTTTTAAAAATCACATTCTTTCTATATTGATTTTCACATTTGGTTGTTCAGCTTCTGTCAGACTAATTGTGCTTATATCTGATCATCATAGGGAGGACAAGTTTAAAGTGTGGGATCCAAATGTTTCAAGAAATTATCATGGATGTTTCTTTTTTTTAATAACAGTTTTTTTATTATATTTTTGACACATATAAGAAGACACATAACAAAACATACAACAAAGATAAAACCCTCCACCCTCCCACCTCAATCCATATAACGCTTTTACTTCTACATCACATTCATTAATTACATATGGTAGAAAGACATAGTCGCAAACTAGCTCGGAACTTTAAGTAATGGTGAGCTGGAAATGGAAAACATTTGGGGATCTCGAAGCATAGATGTAAAGGTAATTGAAACGGACAGTGTGAGACTGAGCTTATATTAGAGTGCCACTAATTCTGACAAATAGGTATCTGGAATTATAAAGAAAAATAAGGATTCTCTTAACACCACCTACCTCACAGGATGTCTGTTGTGGGGAGGGGAAGGGAAAGAAGATTGTAAGCTGCTCTGAAACTCCTTCGGGTAGCGAAGTGCAGGGTATAAATCCAATCTCCTCCTCCTCCTCTTCTACTTCTTCATCAACATCAACATCATCATCTATCCTCCATATGCTCTGCCCCCAAAGTTCCCCTTGTTGCCAGGTATAGGCCTGGCAACCCTAATGGGAGAAAAATACCCAAACCTTTATCCTACTCTGCCTCATGAATTTTGTTTGAAGTACAGTATATCCTGATCATCTGCCTTTGTATCCCCTGCATTCATCCCCATGTCTGCAATGCTACCTTTCTTCCAGAAATTATAAGTGACACACTGGTCACTGTCATGGGCATGTATGACGATGAACTGACAGAGCCTGAAGAAACCACAGCTGGCCCCTCTGAAGCAGCAGAGGGGGATAGCTGGCAAGTGCCTGTAACAGCAGTCTGCACACCGGGCCCAGATAAGAAGGAGGACCTGCAAGCAGAAAGTCCTCCTGACTCACCCCCACATGTGACTCATTTAAGGGAGTGACTGTGGCAAAACTTAGGAGTGACTGTGGCAAAACCTAGCAATCAGGCGAAGAGAGGCCAGGCTATAAGGGAGATGCTCAGCCAGCCCAGAGTTCTAACAGAAGCCTGGCAATCATGCAGCTGGCTAATTGGTAGCAGCATTTAACGCTACACTCTTTGTAGAAGCAACAAGTCAGCATTGTGCTGCTTGCATCCACTTCGGGGCTCAGCTCTTACACCTGGGCCTTCGGACCCCCTAGCTTTGGACTTGGGTCTGTGTTCCTGGCTCCTGACCCTGGCTTGGCTTTGGACTATGTTCCTGTTTAGTGATTTGGACTTGGCTCTGTGTTTCTGGCTCCTGACCCTAGCTTGGCTTTTTGGACTTTGCACTGTCTTCTTGGCTCCTGACCTTGGCCTGTTCTGGACTCCCTTTGATGGGCACCCCAGCCTGTGATAGGCCACAGTCAGACATGCCTTTAGATCTGACTGAGCTGTGAATATCTGAAAAGGTCCCACACCTGCCAGCACCCTGTGTTGCCCTACCATGGAAGTAGAGTTAAAAGACACAGGGGAAAGTCTGGCCCTAATGCTTGCTGACGGGCCACAGATGGACTTTCCCCTGTCTGATTGCTCAAGCATGCACCCACGTCATCTGGATAGTCTGCCCATTCCATCCTAATTTGGTGCCTCTTCTCCTCTCACTTAGCAGTATGCGCATAACCGCATACTCCATGAGGAACCCTCCATGCAGAGTTGTGATTTCTCATTTATGCACATGGGAAACAAAAGGGGGAAAAAACTTGCCCAAATGTGCTATGTGAATGGGCTAAGCCTGCACCTACAAATTTATTTATTTATTTATTTAGATTTCTTGCCCAAATGTGCCATCTGAATGGGCTAAGCCTGCACCTACAAAGGATGTGTGATCTTGCAATGCTATGTCAGTTTTCCCCAGGGGAAATAAGCTCGCTTCCCTCTGCACCAAATGGCATGTCTGACCATGGCCATTTTCTTCTTTCTGCTACAGGACTGATGGTTCCTGCCCAGGCCCTTTCAAAGGTTTAGAGAGGCCCAGACCTCTTCAAATTTTTGAGGCCTCTGGCCATAATTAAAAATTAAAATTAAAATGAGTCTGTTTCATTTGAGCCCACAAGTTGTGAACCTTATAAAATTCCAAAAAAACCCCTCAAGAAGGGTCTAAATTTGAGCTTGAGATCCATGCCATATGGCCTTCCTGCCTTGTCCTTGATTGTCTTTGCTCCTGCCTTTCCCTGCCTGCCCAACATACACTCAGCCTACATACTTTGGACAATTAGGACCCATGGTCATATAGACTCATGATCATAAAGACTGCCCCAAGCCATTGGGTTGGTGCAATGATTGACAGAGAGTGAAAACATTGAGACAAAAATGTCAGTCAGTATGATCATGACTGGCAGGCACTCTTCCAGCTTAACAATACCCTTGTCACTGAGTCACTTTTGCCTTTCATCATCCCTACACTTCCCTCCCTATTCCAAAATAAGGAATAGACGGTGAGATCACAGTAGAACATTATCAGGGCCATCCTATGAGGAGCTGTTCCAGTCTAAACCCATTGAAATCCATGTATGTAGACTGGAGTATCTCTGCATAGGATTGCACTGTAACAGTTCTTTATTAGAATATGCCAACCTTATAACATATGAAATAGAAGTGGCTTTTTGCAGCTATGGTGCTTCTTTCCCCCATATGAATACCATTATAAATGCAAACTAAGGAGCTGGTCCTTGAAACTTGGAACAATTGGTCATCTTAATCCCACCTTCTGCTGCCAAGAAAGTGACGATGCCATGATAACCTTCAAATTAGATCAGATTGACAGGTTTCTGACAGCTGAAAAATAAAGAGATAATTTTGTCCACGAACATTTTCCCATATACATAGTCTGTAAATTGTAAATGTTTCCTTTCCGAAATGCTCCTTCTAGAGCAAATGTTACCTCTCCATTTGTGCTCAGGTATCAAAAGCTTTATATTAGGGATGCTCAGTCAAGCTTTAAAATTGTGCACACCCCCCACGCACAGTGCTCTTTATATTATTTCCCATATAGTAAGTCTATTGGCTGCCTGATGTTCAGTTATAGTTCAATATAATTATTTGGGCTGAACTCATTTCATGTGGGAATTGAAGTGACTTTAAAAAAATATAACCAGCAACAGGCAACTTTTACATGTTCAGAAAAGAAAGAGCAGATTTCAAGGAGAAATGATATTCTAAGGAAATTGACTGCAGAATTGTTTCCCAACCATTGCAGGGTCATGCTTTGAATGAATAATTCAACTGACTGCAGTTATTATCCAATCTTCAGGTCTCCATTTTGTTGTAAACACACAGAGAAGGAGTGTAGATATGATGTGTGAACATGGACCTCAAGGCAGTTATGCAAAAAGAGCTCAAATTGACCATGTATTGTGTCCACTGGTTTGCGAAATACCAAAAATATATTCTTTCCATATAAAATTCAGTTCCCAACGTCCCAACATTCTATTATAATTTACACTATCCAAGGAACACAACAAAGAATTTAAAAATGCAGATGAAGGAGTGGAGCTATGCAGATTAGAACTGACTTGATTTTCCAAAGTTGGGGACACCAAGGACAGGGAGCAGAAGTAGATTAGAACTCCATCCGAAGGATGGTCTTATGTACCATCTCATTTAAATTAATGGTTTCTATCCACAAGTAGAAAACCGAAAATGGGATTTTCATCCATCTAAGGCAAGTTCACACAAGCAGGAAATTCAGGTGGTGGGATGCTGAGGTAGCAGAAGCGACTATACCTCCTTAGACTACTAGTGGAGGATTCCATATCTGAATGTTCCTTTGCTGGGGAGTGGGGGGGGGGAGGAATCCTTCACAGAAACAGAAAAATAGCACAGTGTATGTATGAAAGTGCTGTCAAGTCATAGCTGATTTATAGTGATTGCAGAAAGAGGCTTTCAAGGCAGGTGAGAATCAGAGGTGGTTTTGCCATTGCCTTCCCCTGCAAAGTCTTCTTTGGTGGTCTCCCATCCAAGTACTGACCCTGCTTAGCTTCTGAGGTCAGGCTATACTATATGATTCCACACACCCCAAATAGCTCAGTAGGGAGAAACAACCCAACCTCCTCTCTTTTCTTGCTCTGCTGGTTTTCTGGGAGGTTTTAATACATGGAAACATTGCCAAATATAATCCTCTATGACCTTGCACCTGCTGTCTGAAGTGACATGGTGCATTCTAGAGCCGCCAGTCTCTGCTGCCTCATTTTCTTGCATGTGGCAACCAGGCCTAAAGCCCTAGATGGAGGCAAACCCCCAAGCACAGCTCTTAATTCTCACTGAGAAGGTGAGAATTTGAATTTGGACTTCACATGATTCCTTTAGAGAACAAATTCCTAAACACAGATAACTGACATCAGAAGGCCAAAACAGACATGCCAAAGAGCAGTCCCTCTAGTCGGGGGGGGAGCTCTCAGGTACGGAGCTCCGGAAGAGAACCTCTAGGGGGCGGGGCGGTCACGTGGTGAAGCCCCGCCCCCTTCTTTACCCCGCCCTCTGCTTCGATCCTCATTCCGTTTGGGAATGAGGATGAAGCAGGAGGGTAAGTAGCCGGGCCTTCTGATACACTTCCGGTGATGTCAGGGGGCGTGGCCTTCTGTCACTTCCGGTGATGTCAGGGGGCATGGCATATGCAAATAAGTTATGCTAATGAGCTCCGGCAGCTCTTTTTCTACAACAAGACCCCTGCAAAGAGCAGTCCACGAATGTATTTTCTGCAGGGTTGGGTTTTTTTGGACTGGCTTCATAGTGGCTCTAGAGACGGGGGGCACCTCATAGTGTGGGCATTTAAAGGACATATGTTCTAAAGTCTCTATCTCCCTGAGTGGGGAGGTGCAAAGTCTTTCCACGTAAAGAATGCTCCTATATTTCCCATCAAGTACAGCGGAAGGGAGGGCAGAGCATCTAGCTAAGGAAAAGGCTCTTCTGAGCCCCTTTACTTCCAATGATGTTAGGTAATTCACTGGCTCAATTGTATTTTTAATAGGGGGATCTAGACTGACATTATGACATGACATGACACTTTTTTCCAAGTGCCACTTTTCTGATCTTAAGTGTCTCCTTAAGGATTGCACTTTGCCCTGTGGGGGAAGTCTACAGACATTGTATGGTGGGAATTGATGTTTCCTTCCACCAGTCAAATACAAATGGGTGTGTGTGTGTGATTAAGCTCAAGTAAACAATGTGGGGTAAAAGACAGCTTAGAAAATAAAAGAACAATGTGAGACCCATTCACAGATATCATGTTTAATGTTGCCATCCAGAAATAAATATTATAGTCTATCCTTCTCCATGACATGCAGATGGGTGGATGAAAGGTGTTCTAGAAGGAGGCAAAACATTATTCTGCCCACTGGGATGGCAAAGAAGAGGTTAGTAGTCAATCTGTGCATTGTGACAGGGTTAGAGAACAGAGCAACCTCCCAAAAATAATCAACCTCGTCAGGACAGTGCTCCCTGACCAATCCACAGAGCCCTGCAGAAAGATGCTGGGGGGCCAGTGCTCTGTTTGTGTGTGTGTGTGTGTGTGTGTGTGTGATATCTTGGGGGGGGGGGTGTTTTTTCCGTAGCTGTTGTTTGTCCTGGTTTATTGTTTTCTGGTGGAGTTTAGGGTGCTCTTGTAAGAGAGACCTGGAGGTTGCTTTGATGGATTAAAGATTTTAATAGAAAGTTTCAACTCTGGCTGGCTCAGTTCTGTGTGACTTTCTTGGTCTGGCTGGTAGTCTATGTGGCTTGTGATGTCTGGCTGGCTTGTTCCATTTTGGATCCTGAGGGCTGAGATTGTTTTACTTTGGCTTGACAGGTGTGGCTGGCTTGGTTCTGTGTGAATTCTCTAGTTCGACATTGGCTCTGTTTGGATTCTCTAAGTTTGCCATTGTTCTGTTGGGCTGTTGTTGGCTTCTTTGCCCTGGAGGAAGCATGGGATTTTCCACATAAGAAACAATGGAGACCAGGATGGCTTGGGGAACTTTGTTCAGGGGTCCATAAAAATTGGTCCCCTTGATCCAATCCATCTAAAGCTTTGCCCTGGAGGAAGCATGGGATTTTCCACATAAGAAACAATGGAGACCAGGATGGCTTGGGGAACTTTGTTCAGGGGTCCATAAAAATTGGTCCCCTTGATCCAATCCATCTAAAGCTTGATGAGTCTTTAGGAAAGTAAGAAGTCTTAGTTCCTTGCAATTTTGGTTCTATTTGCTCTACAAACACCTACCCCCACACACCTGGAAAGATCTCTTATTTCCCCATAGGAAACAATGGAGGACGTGCTGCCTAGATGAACCTTGTTCAGGGTCCATAAACTCAAACTCATTTGTCCAATCCCCTTAAAACTTAGGGTGCTCTTTAGAAGAAAGGAAGACTTGGTTACCTGCAAATTTTGTGTCATTTGCTCTACAAATACCCCCTTCAGACCCCTGGAAAGAAACCCTATTCCACCTGAATCTTTGTGTGTTTTCCCCTTAATTTTGGAAAATTCTATAATTCGATTTTTCATTTTGTAAATAAACAGAACAACCTGAAAAGGCATTGTCCAGGTATATTTTCAGTTTGGGAATTTCAGGATGCACATTCTTGGAGGTAAGGATATAAAAATATTTTTGTCTCCACCATGTGCAGAGTCACAGAGACTTGACAGATGCTATTCTTCCTCGCAGAAAATAGCCTCCCCCCTAAAAACAAAAGATATGGAAGCAGGGAGAGGAAAACCCAGC
>NW_015168106.1:14409-25058 GCF_001447785.1 Gekko japonicus
TTTTACTTATGTAAGTCTTTCCTGTGTAAGTCTCACTTATTATCTGGGGAAGAGACTGTTGCTGGAGAGGAGATGTGGGTCAGAGCAAGGAAAGCCTGATCACCTCCACTTTTCCTCTGCTACAATTAGTGGCCTCCTATTAACATTTCCTCTGAAGTCAGCAATTTTGCAACATTATTTTTACATCAGCCAAGCAAACATTGTGCGCTGCCTTTTGTTTATACCATCTGCCATACCCCAGAGAAGGCTAAAGAATATCTGTCAGCTGCAAACTATAACAGGAATCTATTTATTCCTTGGAGAAGTGCCGGCTTGCGTGAATAGCAGGATACCGAGATTGAAAGCTCAAGCAGGCAGGAATCAGGATGTTTAATGGTATCTATAGTTCATCTCAAGGAAACAAGGGATGAAATGATGGGAGGACAGAGATAGTTTCCATAGGCATGTTTATCATTTAAGAATTCCAGCAAGAAGGGTTAATTGGATGTGTGAAACCCTCACTGATCAAGTAGGATGGACAAATGCTCTGTATTTTGTTTCTTTTCTCTCTTTTTCTGTCAATAGGTCCAGTCCTGTACTTTTCAGTGTTGGTACTGTAGATCCTATTGCCCTGTATATACACGTTGGGTTGGATCCAGCTGGCTTTTTTGCTAAATCATACCTGATTTACTTCCTCACTCCAGTTCCTGTCCCAGATGGCTTTTGTCTGTGTCGGTGCAAATGGTGCAGGCTATAGACATAGAGGTAGGGAGGACCAGAAATACTCTGAGACATCCGAAAAAAGGTGATTTCCCTAAACCAGACAGTTACTGACTGTGCAATGAGAGAGTTGGGGGCAGGATTCCCCAGATGCTGAGCAGCATCAGCCAAGCCCTCTGCGGCGTGGGGGCAGGAGGGAATGGCTTAGCCCTTCTCAAAACAGTTTTCTGGGCAAGCTAAGATAAACAAAGCAGGAAGTAACACCTGCTGAGTTGGGAGCCAGGGTGGGCTTGCTCCAAATCCTGCCAACCAGGTGTTTAGCATAGCCCAACCTAAAAGAGCAAATGCTTTAATATACAGATCCATATAAATTTGGTTAATCCATGCAATATGGTGTCATAAGTAGCATAGTGGTTAGGGTGTTTAACTAGGATCTGGAAGATCCAAGTTCAAATCGCCACTCTGCTAGGTGACTTTGTACCAGTCATACACTCTCAGCCTAATCTATCTCACAGGGTTTTTGTGAGGATAAAATGGAGTTTAAGAAGAAGAAGAAGAGATTGGATTTATACCCTGCCCTTCACTACCCAATGGTGTCTCAGAGCGGCTTACAAACTCCTTTCCCTTCCCCTCCCCACAACAGACACCCTGTGTGGTAGGTGAGGCTGAGAGAGAACTGTTCTTTGACAGAAACTGTTCTTTTTTTCAAGAACAGCTCTTATCAGAACTATGGCTTTCCCAAGGTCATCCAGCCAGGTGCAAGTGGAGGAGTGGGGAATCAACCCCGGCTCTCCCAGATTAGAGTCCGTGCACTTAACCACTACACCAAACTTTGGGTTTGCCAAACTGCTTTGGGTTGCCACACTGAAGGTGGGGCCTGGAGATCTTCCACTATTAGAATTTATCTACAGACAACTAAGATCACTTCCCCTGGAGAAAATGTCTGATTTGGAGAGTAAACTCTATAGCACTGTACCCTGTTGAGGTCTCCCCCCTTTCCCATACCTTCCCAAGCTCCACCACCTAAATCCCCAGATATTTCCCCATCTAGAGCTGGCAGCCCTAGGAATGCTGTAAGCCACTTTGAACCTCCACTGTGGAGAAAGGCATGGTATGAATGAAGTAAATAAATGTGCTTTCATTTGGGCATGCAGGGACAATGCACAGGTTTTGGTGAGCCTTCAGGGCAGAAAGCTCTGGAAGTACAACACAGTCTTTGACTATGTCTCCATACACACTTTGCTGTTCCACTCCAGCATGTGCATGTTTTCATTCCCTGAATGAGAGGATAATCAATCTCTGTGGAAAGAATCTCTCCCATTTTAGAGGTTATGTTGTTTTTTTTAAAAAAAACTTCTACCACATTTTGCAATAAAATCCAATTGCTTAAATATACACTTTGTTATTAGATGTCTAATTCTGATGAAATTTCATTTCAGCCTCAGCTCCTGTTCAATAGCTCCTTTTCCCATAAGTGCAACTCAGCTTGTGAAGCGACTTTTTCATATACTGTTAACCCAATGTGATTTTTAGTCATAAGTCTCAGGAGAAATCTATAATATGCCATTTGATAGATTTCTAAAACTGGGGAAAAGCTTTACAGCTTCAGTCAAACAAATTCAAAATATTTTTTCCCCTCATAGGCTCTGTGTTAATGATAAAAAGTTCCAAACTTCAACCTTAGAAAAACTGGCTTTCTGCATTAAAGTAGGGTGTCTCTGTTATAATCTAAATTGCTAGTGCAAAGGATGAGAAAGCCATAGCCAAGTGGAAATAAACTGTAAACCTTTGGGAAAGAAACAGTTTTGCATTTGCAATTTAAATTCAGAATGTTTTTAGAACAGATCAAACTTGTCTTTCGGCTTTTGAAGGGAAATACACGAGAACAACGCCAATCTGTTTACATAACTCCGGCTAGAAACGGGTGTGAAAGCAGAGCTTATAATTGCTGAAATATTCAGAAAACAGCTTCGTAAGAACTCATTTGCACATGGTGTCTGTGTCATCTACGCCTGCCTTTCTATTCCTTTACTGTGCTGCTCAGTTTGTAACTTTCGCTATACTGGATGAAGGCATACTCTTGATACCAGACCTTTTCAAGATACGCCTCTCCAAAACACTCACTGGTACAAAAAAGATGGGCATGAAATTTAACTGAATGAGAAGCCTGTCAGTCTTGATTATTCATCTGGACTCCATCATTTGAAAAGCACTACAAACTACGGTCTGTGCCCTACACATCCTGGGCCAGTATTCCTCTCTGCACAGTGAAAAAAGTAGAGATCAACTAACATTCTTAATTTGCTTCTTTTTCTATTCCTTTTTTGTATCTTTTGAGATGGGTGGGAAGGCCGCTACTTAAAGTGGCTTTCAACAAGGTAACTGCAATTACTTAAGAAGCCTGGACTTAGCTGAGAACCTGTTGAACACTGTGGGACTTTTTCTGAATAAACTTGCTTAGGACTTCACAGGACATGTCCCATTTGACTCCCTCAGGCTTGCAGAATTGTTGTTTGTGCCTTCTGGGAAAAACATGTTGTTATATGTAGTGTGGTAGATACCAATAGATTATTCAAATGGGACACAGAGGGAAAATAGTATCCCACTAGTAATCAATCCCTCCCACCCCAACTGTTGGAACCTCTCCCAACAGTCCGAATCATAAGTTTGCTTCAGTTTGTTTGAGTCAACTCCTACTTTCTTTTTGGAGCAGTGTCTTCGCATCCTGTGCTAATGAGACGGGAAGAAACTCCCACATGTGATGTGGTTCTGAATAGGTGGTCATTACAACAACTAACCTTTAGCTAATGTGCAGATGTCACTTTCGATTCAGGGGCTTATTTCAAAGGAACAATTCCAGTGACAGAATACTGAAAACAATTAAAGCTTAACTCGTCAAAATTAATAGAAGAGACGCATCTTTGTCGTAGCCAGCAGTGGTGATTAGAATCAAGACATTTTCCTAAGAAGGTTGTGATTTTATGTGTGTGCATGGTCACCTTGCATAACTTAGAATGCCAGCTTGGGACACTATTGTTTAACAAATCAAAATCAATGGTAGTTGTGGAATAACTTGTTCCCCTTCCCTCCATAGGAGAACTCAAGCCTTCCATCCAAGGAACATTTTTAAAGCCCTTTAAAAGAAAATAAACTGAGCTATGGTCTTGCCACTGGAAAAGATTTACCATCCAACTTGCAAAAAAATTGTTTCTGTATTGTTGCATTATTTTTCTTTTTTTTTATCTTTTTTTACTAAAAGGAGATGTTTTCCAGTTTCAGCTGTCATCAGCTACTGATTCATATGGGTGGGTAGATAAAGTAATTGGGTTGGATCGAGACTCAGTTTTCCGGTGGGAGAATGGAACTCTCCTGCCTCCCCACTCCCACTGCAGCTCTCTGATAGCCACAATATGCTGTTCCTGGGGAGCAGGGAACCCAAGGGAGGGGTCTGCAGTGGGAAGGGGGAATCAGAGGGAAAAATTTAGTCTGGATCCAGCCCATCATATGTAATTAGAACTTGGATGGAGAAATGAAGGCCCAACCATTTTAGACTCAGACACCTTTCAGGCTCACAAATATCAAGGTTCCTTTGGCAGGACCCATAATCATGCCTAGGCAGTGACCCTGGGAAGTACATGAGATCTTGTTCTGACAGCTGCAACCCCCCTCCGCCCTGCCAACATCTGCATACTCTGGACAGTGGACTTGCCTCACCCCTGAGCTACTTCTTTTCAGCCGCACTCCCTAATCCTTTCAATCTCTCCTCAGCCTTCCTCCCCATATTTCCTTTTCCAAACTACATTGTTTTATTGGGGGAAAGCTGACAGGAGATGAAAGGTCTCTGGTTTGGGATGGCTCATCTCAAAGAGATGAAGGGGCAGCTATTTTTTCTACAAGGGAGGAGGAGGAGGAGGAGGAGATTGGATTTATACCCCGCCCTTCACTTGGAGTCTCAGAGCGGCTTACAAACTCCTTTCCCTTCCCCTCCCCACAACAGATACCCTGTGAGGTGGGTGGGGCTGAGAGAACTCTGACACAAACTGCTCTTTTTCAAGGACAGCTGTGCCAGAGCTTGTGACTGACCCAAGGTCCCATCATCAGGTGCAAGTGGAGGAGTGGGGAATCAAACCCGGTTCTCCCAGATTAGAGTCCGCGCACTTAACCACCACACCAAATTGGTTAGGAAAGGCACAAATAGGTATAGAAAAAAGCCTACATGGTTAACAAACAAAGTAATGAAAGCTCTAAAAGGTAAGAAGGTTTCCTTTAAGCAGTGGAAAGCTAGTCTCAGTGAAGTTGATAAAAGGGAACACAGACTGTGGCAAATAAAATGCAAGTCTGTGATAAGGCAGGCAAAAAGGGAATATGAGGAGCATATTGCGAAAAAACATAAAGACCAACAATAAAACTTTCTTCAAATACATTAGAAGTAGGAAACCAGCCAGGGAGGCAGTGGGGCCCTTGGATGACCAAGGGGTAAAAGGAGTACTGAAGGATTAGAGAAATGGCTGAGAAGCTGAATGCATTTTTTTGCCTCTGTCTTCACTGTGGAAGATGAGAAGTGCTTGCCCACTCCAGAACTGCTGATTTCGGGAGGGGTGTTGAAAGACCTGAATCAGATTGAGGTGATGAAAGAGGAGGTCCTATGACTGATAGACAATTTAAAAACTGATAAATCACCAGGCCCGGATGGCATACATCCAAGAGTTCTGAAAGAACTCAGATGTGAACTTGTGGATCCCCTGACAAAAATATGTAATTTTTCATTAAAATCCACTTCCATTTCTGAAGACTGTAAGGTAGCTAATGTCACTCCCATCTTTAAAAAAGGGTTCCAGAGGAGATCTGGGAAATTACAGGCCAGTCAGTCTGATGTCAATACTGGATAATTTGGTGGAAACTGTTATTAAGGAAAGAATTAGTAGGCACATTGACGAACAAAAACTATTGAGACAGACTCAGCATGGGTTCTGTAAGGGAATATCTTGACTGACTCCCCATAAGAAGCTGTGCCACCCTTGCTCTTCTATTTCTCCTGCTTGCATTAGTCAATTTCACACTATTCGCTGTACAGCCGCATTTTGACCTGCAGCTCCCTCCTGTTAGCCGAATTGCTTTATTTATAGCAACTGGCAATTTATAAATGGGTTCTTGCCAGTTTATACCAAAGTCCTGTTCCCACCAAGGGTTACCAGAGAAGGAGTTGAGGCTGGTGTTGTTAAAATAAATGTCTTTTACTTTAAGAATATAAATCTCATACAAATAATACTGATGTACTCACACAGTCAATCAAGTTCCTTAGAAATACAGTATTAAAATAAACACTGTTGCATTAGCAGGTAGGGTGACGATGGGTGATACTTATCTGTCTTCGCAGCTTTGGTTATTCCAATGAAGAATGGATGGGAAGAAATGGAAATCTAGGGAGAACTGGTGGCTGCTTTAAAATGATAAATGCTCTGAATAAAGAGGATAACACAGAAATGGCCATCACTTTCCACTTTTTGTTGTTCAGTCGCACAGTCGAGTCCGACTCTTCGCGACCCCATGGACTAGCTCCCGCCAGGCCTTCCGGTCTTCCGCCATCCTCTGAAGTTGGCTCAATTTCATGTTTGTTGCATCTATGACACTGTCTAACCATCTCATCCTTTGCCATCCCTGTCTTCTTTGACCTTCAATCTTTCCCAGCATCAGGGTCTTCTCCAGTGAGTGCTCCCTTCTCATTTGGTGGCCAAAGTATTTGAGCTTCAGTTTTATTAGCTGGCCTTCCAGGGAACAGTCAGGGTGTACATGTTGGATAGTTTCTACACCAAATATAATACAAAGTATTTAAACTGTCCCGTAGATCATTTATACATCTATGTATGATGTTTAGAGTGTTGATTTACTGATACACACACAACGAAATATCTATACAATACACAGGAGAAATTAGAGCATGGAATCAGAATATGGTGCAGAAGTAAAGAATCACAGGTTTCATTCAAATATGGGAGAGGCAAAATAGAAATTGGGATTTCAGGCTGAAACATGAGGAATTCCAAAAAAAAAGAAAAAAGAAAAATAATCCTGACAACTGTGGAAGAATCAGGATCTCCTGAAGTTAATAAACTGATATCATGATCTGCTTTCTTGAGAGGGAAAAAAGATTTCATCAGTGAGAAACAGGGTCACCTGCAATACTAACTAGGTTTCATTTCCCCCTCTCCATTCTGTCCTCATTTGCTTTCCGTTTCTGAGTCATGCATTTGGAAAGAAATTTATAGCACAAACAAAAATGCCACATTCCACAGTGGGCATTTGAAACAGGCGTTTGTTTGTATGTTTGCAGAAGAAGGCTGCCAGAAGCTTGCCAAACAGCCTCTGGTGGAAAATAGAGTAAAAATTCAATGCCAGCCAGAGCACATCAGCTGTCTACAGAAATCAAGTAACTGTGTTTTATCCTTTAGATACCTGTGGGTGGAAGCAGCAATGTCAGCCCCATAACTTGTGTTTAAGTCATCTTTTAAGTGTTTGATTTCAACAAAAATAAAGAAATCATGCACTGATAATCAAACTGATGCTTGCTGGCTCTGTGTTTGCAATGCAGTTAGGAGAAGTTAACACAGGTAGACAATTGCATGCACACCATCTATTTATCCTCAAGGTGCTCTGGATATATTTCTCTACTTGTGAACAGTAAATGGTCCAAGTAGAAAATGGTCTGAGTAGTCTGACTATCACTTCTTGGCCAGTGGTGATCAATGATGACCAGGCTTACCCCAGAGGATGAGGCTTACCCTATGTGAGGCTACTTCGATGGTGATCAGTGCTAAGAAAAAAGGGTCACAACCTACAGGGCTTTGTTCCCTGCAAGTGGAACAACCTTCCCATCCCAGTTGTGGTTTCCAGATGGGGACATATGCAGAATATAGTCTTCTGGGTAAACCAGGACTCACAGGGAACCAGCCAAGCACGTTCAAGGCTCCACGTTCAAGTCTCCCCCCCTCTCCCCAAACAAACTCAAAACGAACTCAAGGGCTTTTTTGTACACTGGGACTCAAAGGGAACCAGCCAAGCCAGCTCAAGGCTCCAAGTGCATGCTGGCTCCCCCCCCCCCAAACACAAAAAATAAAACAAACCAAAAGCCTGGGACTCAAAGGCAACCAGAGCCAAGCAGGTTCAATGCTCCATGTGCATGCTGGCTCCTCCCCCCACCCGATCCTCCAGCATGGTTTCCCAGCCCACCCCTGAAAACATCCCCCCACCCCCATTGCCCCAGCCAGCTCCAGTCCTCCTCTTACCTTGGCTTTCTCTGCATTCTGCGTGTGCAGGAAAGCAGCGAAGCCGAAGCCACATGCAGCCTCCAGGCTTCAGCTGAACTGAAGGCTGCTGGGAGCTGGGGGGTGGGGCTTAGCTTCCAGGAAGCAAGCCCCCACCCTGCCTGACTTCCCTCCCAGTCCCAACCCATCTGACAGAAAGCAGAGGAAAAAAAAACCCTCTGCTTTCAACATGGGGGGGCTGCCACACAGGGGATGCGCAAGGCTCTGGTTGCCTCTGGGGGAGGCTCAGCCCCTCCTGGAAAAGTTCTGGGAAGGCTCCAGCTCCCCAGCCCCCCCAAAAAAAGTTGACACCTATGGCAGCAACACCCATTGCTAAAACATTGTAAAAAGTAATTCTGATGTGATTCTAGGCATGATCACTGCAGAAAAAGAACCTTGAGTTCTTTATATGCATTTTTGGTACCTGTACAGCTCAGAACCTCTGTGGGGAAGTGAGAGGATTTAATCATGCCACCCACACTCCATTTTGCCTCTCAAACTACCCTCCCTATGTACTTATTATCCTTGGAAGGAAAAAAGAAAGACAGGCAAAGATTGGAGCTCATCCTTCCTCCCATCAAAAATCGAGTGCAGAGAGGTCCATCTTTAAAAGACAAAACATTCAGAAGTGGAGGAATTAAAGACACCTTCTCATCCTTATGGAACTGGAACTTCTCTTTTAAAGACAATGAGATCCGTAATCTCTGTCCGCTTTGACCTAGTTTGACCTGAAGATGACTGACACTTTGAACAATACTGTTTTTTTAGCATACCATTGGCATTGACATCGCCAAGAGCATAATGTGGTGGATTCACATTTTGTTCACATTTTCCCCACTGCCGGTTCCATCTCAGCGTTTCACTCCAGCAGTCATTTTGACACCTTGTTGCAATGAAATTAAACTACATATTTAGCCTTTTTGTCTTTTAACCACCTCATTTGAGACCCACACCATGGGAGTTCTGACCAAACATCTCATGTATATTCATAGTGCATGTCATGAATATTTTACAAACATCCTGGAAAGATATCTTTGCTTAGAAAGCAGGTTGAGAGTATTTGTGTTTTGAACACGCCAGCAGTGTTTCCATAAAGAACAAGAGACTCTTTCCTACCCATTAGAAAAAAGTGATGATGTTTAAATTTGATACAATCACATGTTTCCTGGTTGCTACAGAAAGGGAATGCCTCATAATTCTTCCCTAACTATTCCTAATGGCTACTGATGAAAACCAAATTTACCCCAGCATACTATCTCATCATCTCCCGTAATAGTTATTGCTAACCAGGAAAGCCAAAATCTCTGACTTAATGCTATATAAATGAGATTTAGTTCACACAGCAAATAATGGGGAAATAAATGGTTTCTGATTAATGAACCTCCAGCTTTCTAAAGATGTAAAGGGAAAAAATTAACATTTTTAGAATTAGAGTCTCTATTCACTCTGAAGCTTTGCCCATTAGACGCAGGTCTCCTATTATTCCAAAAGCAATCATTCTTGGTGAGCCACTTTGATTCCAGAAACAACAGCTAATGGTAAACAGAGTTCAAAGCTTCTCAGAAGTATATTTGTTTTCATTCTCATTTAAATGGGCACACTAAAATGAGGACACTCTAGGAACTGGGGAAAAAGAAATTTCCTCCTCCTCCTATCCCCCCCCCCTTTATTGTGCCAGCACAGGTTAGCAGCCTGAGAATTTTTCTGTCACCCTCTTTACTGTGCTGGCTGAAGCTGGAATCAAGATGCCTATATATGCTGTAAGTGGATCCAAGCCTGGCAAAAGTGGCTATTACTGAAGCTCTCCCCCCCGCTTCTTGCCCCATGATTCCTCATACTCTCCTTCTGAGGTGGCTGAGATGTACTGCAATATTACACCCTGGGGAAACGTGTTTTTTCTACTTCTCTTTTTATTAATTAAATATTTGGACGTCACCTTTCTCCTCTGGTTCAACGCAGCTGCCACTATGGCAGAAATATACAAGAAAACCATCAAAGAAGCCATCAAGCACTACCATAAATACCACCTACCAACAGTAAAATCACACCTTTCGTTTCAATATGCTCTCCACCATCCCAGTAGCATCATTGACAAACAACCCTTGGCAACAGGACAGCGGTTACTTCAAGATCCATTTTGTGAATTGTTTTACTGCAGCATATATTCATAAAACATGACATTAAAAAAGGCATCTAGATATAAAATTCACATAGAGATTTCTGTTTTTGCAGTGTTCACTAAATGTACATTGCTCAATGGACATTAGTAACAAAAAGAGGGAAGGAGAGCTGGTGTGGTGTGGTGTAGTGATTACACTGTTGGACCCGGGTTCAAATCCCCACTCTGCAATGGAAGCTCCCTGAGTGACCTTGGGCCAGTCAGCCTCTCTCAGCCTAACACATCCCAGAAGGCTACTGTAAGGATATAATTGAGGAAGGGAGAACAATGTTGCAAGCCTTTTTAGATTCCCAGTGGGAAAAAAGTGGGATGTAAATATCATACTAAATAGATAAATAAACATAGACTTAGATTCATGAAATGCTGTGCCAAATAGTATATGCACAAGAGGGGGACCCGCGATACTCGCGGGGGGGGGGGGGAGAAGAGCTCCGTCTCCTCCACCCCCCCTCAATCTCCCCCAGGCTGCA